>NC_056522.1:116033498-116076261 GCF_019175285.1 Sceloporus undulatus | reverse complement strand
AGCTGCTGGACCAAACTGAAGAGTGAATGTAGATGAAAGCACGAAAGACAGCTTTGAAAGTATCCAAATGCAAAAACAAAATCAAACTTTGTAAGACAGAAAACTGGAAAGCAGTCTTCAGATGCAGACTGCAAATTAAGCAGACAGAGCATAATAGAAACACTGGCTTAAGTCTGGAGAAGAAGTGGAACAAGGGCTATTAAAAAACAGCTCCTTTCAACAGTTAGACCAATGTTGTTTGTGAGGATCTATTAGCTAAGTTTTAAACAGAACATGAATAAGAAATGGAAAAACGGGGAAATCACCAAAGAGGAATTCAAACAAATAGCGAGCATGTGTAGGGATAAAGTCAGAAAAGCGAAAGCACAGAATTAACTCAGGCTTGCTAGAGAGGTTAAGAACAACAAAAAGGGCTTTTGGGGGTATGTCTGCAGCAAAAGGAAGGAGGAGGAAATGGTAGGGCCACTGCGTGGAGAAGATGGCAAAATGCTAACAGAGGACAGAGAAAAGACAGAACCTTCTTTGCTTCAGTGTTCTTGGAAAAGGCAAAGGGTGCTCAACTCAGCAAAGAATAAGTAAAGAGATAGTACAGGAATATCTGGTTAATCTAAATTAATATAAGTCTCCAGGACCAGATGAACTACATCCAAGAGTATTAAAATAACTGGCAAATGTTATATCAGAGCCATTGGCAATAATCTTTGAGAACTCCTGGAGAGCAGGAGAAGTCCCAGCAGACTGGAGGAAGGCAAATGTTGTCCCCATCTTCAAAAAGGGGAAAAAAGAGGATCCCAACAATTATCGTCCAGTTAGTCTGACATCCATACCAGGAAAGATTCTGGAGCAGATCATTAAACAGAGAGTCTGTGAACATCTAGAAAACAATGTCATAATCACAAAAAGTCAACACAGATTTCAGAGAAACAAGTCATGCCAGACAAGCCTAATGTCTTTTTTTAAAAATAAAATTACCAGCTTGTTAGATGAAGGGAATGCTGTGGATATAGTATATCTTGATTTCAGTAAGGCTTTTGACAAGGTTCCCCATGACAGTTTTGCAAACAAGCTAGTGAAATGTGGGCTAGATAACGTAACTGTTACATGGATTTGTAATTGGTTGACTGGCCGAACCCAAAGGGTGCTCAACAATGGCTCTTTTTCATCCTGGAGGGAAGTGACCAGTGGGGTCCCACAGGGTTCTGTCCTGGGCCCAGTGCATCTTTATCAATGACTTGGATGACAGAATTGGGGGTATACTTATCAAATTTGCAGATGACACCAAATTAGGAGGAGTAGCTAATAACCCAGAGGACAGGATCAAAAATCAAAATTATTATTATTATTATTAACCTTTATTTATAAAGCGCTGTAAGTTTACACAGCGCTGTACATCAATTTTTTAGTCAGACGGTTCCCTGCCCTCAGGCTTACAATCTAAAATGACCTGAACAGGCTAGAAAGCTGGGCCAAAGCTAGCAAAATGAATTTCAACACAGAGAAATGCAAGGTACTGCACTTAGGGTGGAAAAATGAAATGAACAGATATTGGATGGGGGACACCTGGCTGAATGAAACTACGTGTGAAAGGGATCTGGAAGTCCAAGTAGACCACAAATTGAACATGTGTCAACAGTGTTATGCAGCAGCTAAAAAGGCCAATGCAATTTTAGGCTGCATCAATAAAAGTATAGTGTCTAGATCAAGAGAAGTAATAGTGCCACTGTATTCTGCTCTGGCAAGGCCTCATCAAGAATATTGTGTCCAGTTCTGGGCACCACAATTTAAAAAGGATGTTGAGAAACTGGAGCATGTGCAAAGGAGGGCGACTAAAATGGTGAAGGATCTGGAAACCATGCCCTAAGAGGAATGCTTTAGGGAGCTGGGTCTGTTTAACCTGGAGAAGAGAAGGTTAAGAGGTGATATGATAGCCCTATTTAAATACTTGAAGGGATGTCATATTGAGGAGGGGGCAAGCTTGTTTTCTGCTGCTCCAGAGACTAGAATGTGGAACAATGGATGCAAGCTACAGGAACAGAGATTCCACCTCAACGTTAGGAGGAACTTCCTGACAGTAAGGGCTGTTCGACAGTGGAACACACTCCCTTGGAGTGTAGTGGAGTCTCCTTCCTTAGAGGTCTTTAAACAGAGGGTGGATGGCCATTTGTTGGGAATGCTTTGATTTAGATTTCTTGCATGGGAGGGGGTTGGACTGGATGGCCCTTGCAGTCTCTTTCAACTCTATGATTCTATGAAAAAGGAACAACACCACATAGTAATAAAGAAATAAAACTTATTTCCATCCCGCTTTTTGTTAAAACAATCAAAGCGGCTTACAATATCAATATCAACTTGATAGTAATATCAAGTTTTATAACTGGGTGGGAAAATTGTAGCCCAAGGCTGCATGGTGCCTCAATGCTTTCCCAGGACCCCTTCAAAAGCTCAGGTACTCACAAAATGTTTTTTTAACTTTGGGGGCATCCTGCTCTTACATCTAAATTAACATGTTCTGCTGTAGTTATGTTGTTGAAAACCTATTGCAGCCTTTAAAGACCAAACTGACTGAAACAGAAGTACTGTCGTCCTTTCGCTGCATTTGGATTGAGGAGCGTTGACCTTTTTGGCGGAACTACTTGCTGAGATGGGCATCCATTTTGGGAACTTGAAACGAATGAGACATGTGATCACCTACAACTTGTCTCCATTTGAACAAAGGGCTTTCCCCAACTAATTCTCAAAAGGGATTCTTAATGTTTGGAGGCGGTTTAGCTCCCAAGTCTTGCGTGTGGCACCATTTGTCATCGCCTATGTCGTTTATTCCTTGGGAACCCAAGAATTTGAGCGTCTGAAAAGAAAGAACCCCGCTGATTATGAAAATGATGCAAACAAAGAAAGTGCTTGCCAGCATTTACTCTTGTTTTCACCTCCTTGACAAAATGACTGCTACTTCCCAGAGGTTCTTTTTTTTTTGGCTGCTCCCAGATTGTGGAACGGCCTGTCAAAGGACATTCACCACATTACCAATGTAGGCGGGGTGGAGACCGGCAAAAATTAAAAATCATAACATTAACAGTTTTTCAAACTGGGCAAAGGGGCAATGGGAGACACAAAGTAAGAGAACTCCTTTTTTATGGCCTGCTGGAAGAGATCCATTTTGAGAGCTTTTTAAAAGCTAAGGCCCTGTATAGATGGGCCCTTTGCAGTGCGTCCAGGATGTGCTAGGGTTGCCTCAGCGTGGCACGTGCACACGTCCCGCAACCCTAGCACATTATCAGCGTGCCGCAGTTGCGCAGCACCATACAAACAGCGCGTGCAATGATTACGTTGCAGCTGCGCAAGCTACAAACGGCACTGTGTAGCTGCAACATAATGGAGCTGTCTCTGGCGCTTTGCAGCGCCACAAAAAGGAGCCACTTTTTACAGTGCCTTCTTTGCTGTGCAGCTGGGCAGCGCTGTTTGTAGGCGGCGGTGCTCCTGTGCAGCACAGGAGTGCCGCCGCCTACAAATGGCGCTGCCCGGGAGCACCGCCGCCTACAAACGGATGGGATACTCTTGCTGAGATACTCTTGCAATAAAGGGCAAAGTGGAGAGTTCATATTTATGGTGGTTGTGGAACTAGAGAAAGGATGATTAACAAGTAAGTGGATTGAATCTCCCAGAGACAGCTCTTAGTACGCAATAAGACAGTACTTGGAGTGGAAATAGCACAAAACACAGTTGTCATCCTATACAGAAAGAGAGAACTCAACACTACAGTGCCATTTCAATGTGAGCTCATCTCTACCAATCAGCTAGTCATAACTTGTAGTTTTATCCTAAGCTACTGCACTGCTTTGGCTGGCTTCCTTTGGAAGGGAGGTTTGCACACTGTTACTATCTGGAGAATTAACTGCCTAAGGAAAAACAGTTTTATAGGAAAGAGCTGCCGTTTTTGCCAAGCCCATTTCTCTGTTTCATTCCCTGGACCCTGTAAGGTAATCTTTAAACAAAACAAAACATTTCCCTATTATGCATTCCCAGATCTGCAAAACTTTTCCTAGCTCAACCCATGCACTGGCACATTGTCCTCCTTTCCCAAAGACCAATAACGGCAATGGAAGAAACATTTCCATTTCCATCTGTAAACAATAGATTCAGAAAAGTATGTTCCTAGCAGAAACAAAAGAGAGAAGCTCCTTTCTTCCATCTTTCTGAAATGGTAAAAAGAGAAAGCAATCATTAAGGCTTAACAGATACAGAAAAATAATCACTGGGGACAGTGAACCATCTGGAAAGAGAAAACAAGCAACTGATGTCATAGTCAAGAGTCTGAGAGAACTGTGATGTTTTAATTTTGACAGATGTAAGGAATTTTTTTTTATGGAAATGTTAGGGAAGCAGGTAGTACTAGTGTAAAAAGCTTGTCTGAGGAACCTGTGGCTTTGATAAATACTAGAGGAAAATCAAGTTAGCTCTCTATGCAAGAGAAAGATTTTTAAAAAATATTTTTACAAGTTTTTCGTAAGGGGGGAAAAAACAGTGAGACTAAGACACCTATTATTATCCCTTTCGGTAACTAACACAGGAGATGTTCAGGGTACCACCATACTTGCATTGACTAATTCAAAGTGAAGTCTACAAATGAGACATCTCATTAGTTTGAACAGATGGATAAAAATTAAAGGCTGATTCACCAACTTTAATTTCCCAGTAGCAAAGAAGAGCTTGAAGTCTTGCAGAGTAGGACAGTTGAAAAATCAACATGAAAAGATTTTCTTCAATCTGTTGAGACACATGCCTGTGTAGAATACAGTTACCTCCTACGGTCCTTACACTTGAAGAGCAATAATGCACACATAACATCTATTAAAGGGCACCAATATTCAGCATTAGCTCAATGTTACAGTAACATCACATAAAGTAAAGTGATTGGGGCTAACCAGTATGAATTATATAACTTTAAATAACATCTTGTTCTGTTACCATGTTCTTTTTAAAAAAATATATTATAAGTAAACAACTATGTACAAGACATATCACAACAATAAAGCAAAATAAAACAATTTATCTCACAACTTTGAATTATATTGCGGGTCTCCTTCTTGGGTTCTGTTCAAGGTAAGTGGTCATTTTAAAGTCCAGTGCTGTCTTTGTGTAAATTTTGTCCAGAATTTCCGACCAAAGATTCAGATGAGATGGAGCTTGTCTTCTCTTGTTTCTGTCTTTGTTTACCAAGTCAATGAGTGGGAACCATTTGTCTATGAAAAGTCCTGATTTTGGTCATCTTGCATAACTTGCCATTCTGTCAGATAGCTTTTCAAGTAAGTAAGCAAACCCCATACCTTTTTCCATCGCATATCTAAAGATACCTCCCCTGTTTTCCAACATCTGGCAATTTCTACATGGGTAGCTTTAATGGAGAAATCTATAAGGTTTTAATGTTTCAAGTTTGAGTAGCGTCTACATATATTGATAACAAAAGCATTTCTGCACACAATTTAGTTCTTGATTGGTAATCAATGAAATTTGTTCAAGTACTAATTGCCAAAATGTGTTTATTTTGCAGCAGTCTAGCCACATGTGTAGAAATGTGCCATTATCATTACAACCACACCAACATTTGGAGGAAACATTTTTAACCATTCTGGCTAGCTTCACTGGAGTGAAATACCACTTGTGTATAATTTTCAAGGTGATTTCTCTAAATGCTGATCTGGATTTAAAAGGGGTGGAAGACCCAAACTGTAGTCCATTTTGAAATGGAAATTGAAAGATTCGAATTCATTTCCCAGGTTAGTTCTATGCCACAGATGTTTTGGTAAGAACGGTCAATCAAACAGTTGTAAATTAAGGATGCTAGTCCTTTGGTGCTTTGGGAGGGAGGAACAAATCGTGCCTTAAATAAGGTAATTGATCTGGGTGGTCCTCCCATTTCTTTTAATTTGTGTGTTAAAGCAATTACAGTGGTACCTCGGGTTACGAAATTAATTCGTTCCGCGGCTAATTTCGTAACCCGAAAAACCTTCGTAAGCCGAATTGCCATAGGCGCTAATGGAAAAAAATAGCTCTCTGCTGCCCTCCGGTGGCGAAATAGCGCCGAGGTTTTTTCGTAACCCGAAAAAACCTTCGTAAGCCGAAACAATAAATCCCTATGGGATTTTTTCGTATCCCGAAAAATTCGTAAGCTGGGTAATTCGTATCCCGGGGTACCACTGTATCTGATGTAGATGAAACCAACTAGCCTTTAATGGTTCTAAATCTAAAGTTAGTTCATCAATTGTTTCTGGCATTATGAAAAAGTTCTCAGATGTTGTTCCCATTCCTGGAATTGATTGAATTTATCAGGGGAACAGAAAGATTTGTGGACAAGGAAGGGGCAATTAGGAGAGGGATGTAGTGCTAGAATTGCTTCCATCTGAACCATATCTTTACTGATGTTTGTATCCATGGTTTTTTAATATTTGTAATTACTTGTGGAGTGAGCTTGTTAAGGAACAAAGCAAGATCGATTAATGGTGGGCTATTCATTTCCATATTAACCCAGTGTACTCTGATCTTTTAAAATTAAATGAAAGATTTGACTAAATTCGAATGCTGCAAAATATAGTTCAAGATCAGGCATTGCTAACCCCCCTTTTTGGAAGAGAAGTGTTGTGTGGATTTCCTGAATCTGGGTCTCTTATAACTAAAAGTGAATATACTGATGGGATTTTGCCAAAAATCTGTGGTGGTTGAAGTGGGATAGTTTGGAATAGAAAGGATAGGTGATGGACAATAAACATTTTAACGAGGGCTATTCTGCCTAGAATAGAGAGTTTCAATCTCTTCCATTCCAGTGTTTTAGAGATTAACCATTTAGTTATTTTGTTGTAGTTTCTGGGGATAGTCGCCTCTCTGGAATGAATAACTATCACTAAGTTTTTGAAGTTCAGCAGCAAAAATGGTGGACGAAAGTGACAGTTCAAGATGGTGCCTGTGGGGGTGCTGCTAGGCTTGCTCCACTGCCTGCGAGTCCTATCAAGGCACTGAGGATCATCACCGATGAATTCCCAGGGGTTTGCAGGGTGCCTACGCCAAAGCTGGAGGGTTGGTTGAACTTCTTTTGTTTTTTTCTTTAAATTCTGCAACTCTCAACAAGATGTTCAAAACTAAAGTGGGCCAGAGATGTGGAAAAACAAATGACTTGGAAAATTGGCAGAATGCCAGGAAAATCCATTAAAATTTACCGCTTGCCAAAATCTTCATGAAAATTTCAAAAAATAAAAATAAAATAATAATTCCGGTGGCACCTGACTTCAGCTAAGATTGCTAAAATCCATAGAGGGAAGAATAACCTTTGTTGGAAATGTTCAAAAGCAAAAGGAACATGGTACCACGTATGGTGGGAGTGTCCAAGGATAAAGAAATATTGGAATCAAAGTCATTCGCTAATAATTAAAATCATTGGTGTGAATTTTGAAAAACTTCATGAGCTCTATCTCTTAAATATGACAAATAAACTTCCAAAGACAGTAGAAATCCTTCACTGGTGTAAAATTCTCTACATGACTACAGCTGGAAGGCTGCTTCTGGTGCAATATTGGAAATTAAACAAGATCTCAACTACTGATGAGTGGTTATTAAAACTTTATGATATGATGGAAATGGACCGTTTGACAAGCATTATTCGTGGAAAGGAGGAGGAAAAAACTGAAAAGGAATGGGAGACACTGAAGATTTTTTGTGGTAAACGATGGAAAGAAGTGTAATAGAGAATAGCTAGGAATGTATACTTATAAGCAAGTTCTACTTTACCACAAGAATAATAGGGATGGGTGATAAATATACTGAAGTTACCTAGATATGTCAAATACATAGGGAAACAATGAAAGATGGCAGTAATAAACACACAAGATGAATGTTATATGAAGGAAGTATACCTATTTATTTATTTATTTTTAAATGACAACAGATGTTGTCCATTCCTCCAGTCCATCTGCCTTGGTCCAGGCCTCGGAGGTGGAGAAGAACTGCTGGACCTGATCCTATTCCCCACAACCACTCCCTTCTCCTTTTGTTTCGTGTCTTTTAGATTGTAAGCCTGAGGGCAGGGAACTGTCAGACTAAAAGATTGTATGTACAGCGCTGTGTAAATTTACAGCGCTTTATAAATAAAGGTTAATAATAATAATAATGTAGGTTTTTTGAAATTCAGGTGGTTGGTGTCTTGTGGATGGACTGTTGGATTGTGATGTTTGTGGCTGTTTGATTTCATGTGCAGTGGAATTTATGATTAAAAAAACCCTAAAGTTTTCTTTTGAGATCTCTCAAACTGTGTAATAATATCCCCAGGGGCCTTGTTAGCTGGCCGTTGCGGCGTTATGGAGTGATGCATGCGTTCTATGTCTGATGGTGATAGGTTTAGCTCAGGATTTATTTTATTCATCCATGCAAGTATTGAATCTTGTAGGGAGTAGGAGGTCACCGATTCTGGAATACCCTTCAGACGAAAGTTTACCCATCTTTCTTGGTTTTCCAAATCCTCCCTATTTTGCAGGTGAGAATTTGTTTCTTCCAAGGTACAAATTCTCTTTTCAAGATGAGATCCCTGTTGGAAGTCAGTGTTTGCCGTTTGCCATTTTCTCAATATCTTAGATAGGTTGGGCCCAAGCCATGCAGAGCTTTAAAGGTAATAACCAACAACTTGTACTGTGCCCGGAAACTGATAGGCAGCCAGTGGGGTGACTTCAATATTGGTGTTATATGGTCACTCCTTGCTGTTATTGTGACCAACCTGGCTGCCATATTCTGTATCAACTGGAGTTTCCGGACTAGGCACAAGGGTAGCCCCAGGTAGAGCGCATTGCAAAAATTAAGTCTTGAGGTTACCAGTGCATGTACTACAGTTTCGAGGTCACCCTGTTCCAGGAAAGGGCGCAGCTGGCGTATCAGCCAAAGCTGATAACAGGCACTCTTGACCATCACATTCACCTGAAGCGACGGATCAAGAAGCACCCTCAGACTGTGAACACAGTCCTTTGAGGGGAGCATGAGCCCCTCTAGGACTGGAGGTTGCAGCCCAATCCCTGGTTTGGGGGCTCCTACCATAAGTACCTCCGTTTTGTCTGGATTCAACTTGAGCTTGTTTTCCCTCATCCAATCCATTACTTCCTGAAGAAACTGGTTGAGGGGAGATATGCCATCTGTCGTTGTCACTGATGACCGGGACATGGAGAAATATATTTGGGTGTCATCAGCATATTGATAACATTCAGAGAATGTAGTGATTCCATAGTGCATTTGGAACAAAGCTGAAGTTTGCTGTTTTGGCTTTGAAATGACTATATCTTTTCACTTGAGTCCATTATCACTTTGCCTATTTCCAACTGTGCACTAAGATGGGGGCATTTTGCCTATGAAAATAAAGTAAGGGGTGGTAGTAGTGGTTACTACTGGTATGATTGAAAGCAACAAAATTAGAGCAGTCTGGTACCAATTAAAAAGCTTATCGGTGAAGGAAGGCAAATAAATCACTGTGACATCAAAATTCAGCAACATCATCATTGATCAGATGTATAGTGTCTAGATCAAGGGAAGTAATAGTGCCACTCTATTCTGCTTTGATCAGGCCCCACCTGGAATACTGTGTCAATTTCTGGGCACCATGATTCAAAAAGGATGTTGAGAAACTGGAGCGTGTCCAAAGGAGGGCGACCAAAATGGTGAAGGGTCTGGAAACTATGCCCTATGAGGAAAGACTTAGGGAGCTGGGGATGTTTAGCTCTGTTTTAATATTTGAAGGGATGTCATATTGAGGAGGGAACAAGCTTGCTTTCTGTTGCTCCAGAGAACAGGACCGGGAACAATGGATACAAGCTACAGGAAAAGAGATTCCACCTCAACATTAGGAGGAACTAATAGTAACAACAACAACAACAACAACAATAATAATAAATAGAATTTATTTATATGCCGCCCAATCACTGGGAATCTGGGTGGCTTACAACAGAGGGGATAATAGACAGTTCCCTGCCCTCAAACATACAATCTAAAAAGACATGACACAAAAGGAGAAGTGAATGGTGGGGGGGAGGGTATTTTAAGGGGGTTTGAGGGTTTTGGAGTGTATATTTTTTAATCTTTGTAAGCCACCCCGATTGCATATTGTACAGGGGCGGGATATAAATAAATATTATTACTATTATTATTATTATTATTATTATTATTATTATTTTCCCACATCTTTTTTTAAGAGCTGCAAATATCTGCATCTTCGGTAGTGTCAGTAAGCTAATGAACCGATTTGGATTGCGCTATATCATTCCCAGAAATGGAGGGACCTCTGTTTTAAACTGCTCTGCTGGCAATTGTGAATGACAACAGGGTTAAAATGCCATGGAGTGATTTGGGAATGGAAAACCTAGTGGGAACGTTGCATCACCGTGGAGATCCGGATCTCCTCCGGACAAAAAAGGGTGAATGCCCCTGAATATTGTTAGCTATTTCCCTGCCTTTTTATGAATTACTTCTTTCTTTTTACTGTCTTATCAGTTTAGTTAATTTTAGCAAATGCTATCAATGGCATCTGCTTTTTGTTGTAAACCACTTGTTCAAACAAAAAGCAGTATAAAAATGTACATCAACAATAAATAAAACAAAATAAAATGGTGGCTTCTAAAATCCATGCTCTCACATTTGCGTAAATGACCAATGGCAATAAGTGGGATACAGAAGGTGTTAAGGGTGCAAGTTGGATTATAGAAATTAACCAACTGACACTCACCTGTGATTTTTTATATTTTTATAATTAAGGTAAACTAAATATGTCCTCCTCAATTCAATGTTTCACTACTTACAAAGCAAATGCACACACCCGTTTGGAAACACACATTATTTTATTAGACCAGGGCATTCATGCTCATGTTTTTATATGGTACAAGGTGGCCAAATAGAAAACGTCAAGGAATTTTACATGCTCCTTCGCTTGCATTCTAGAATATTTGACTTTGAAGGCATCCTTACATGAAATTTTCATTTTAAAAGCTTTTTATTGCTGAGTCAGCTAGTTTCTAAATGGAGCAGAGGGAAATCAAAATGTTTACCCAAGCAAAGAATACATCTTGTTGATATGATTCACAAACAGGTTTTAACTTAAAGCCAATAAACTAAGCATACCTGATGTCCAGCTGTTACTTGCTTTAAGACATTTTCATAACAAACTTCATCCATGTTAATCAGCTGCTGTACCTGAACAATACGACACAAATGCTTTACTACATTATCATTTTATCCCCATTTATTGCAGTTTCATCTATACCATGGCCTATATTTTGAGCATTAATACAGTCTTACTAATACCAAAGGAATACATTATTTTCAAACAATTACATATTTCTCCTTCACTGAGATGCTATGAAAACGCTGAATTATACACTTGTCTTAAATGTGAACCATTAAAATATAAAATTGTACCTATGAATTTTCTCCAAACAATACTATTACATTTGTTTAGCACTACCGGTATACCACACTTAACAAAATACATGTGTTCCTTGGCATTAGATTTGTAACATAACATGTTGGTACCAGAGGCAGAACTAATATGGAAGCAATAGGGATAGATTCCAAGGCCTAAGCAACAACAACAACACAAGAATAGTTCAATAGTTATTAAAAAGTAACATTACATATGTAAAATAAAACAACCAGATCAGGTAAACCTTATACAAGCAAAAAGAATAAAGAAAAAAGAAAAGAAAAAAGAAAAAAAAAGAAGCTCTCAAAGGTCATTTGAAGTCTTCATCCAAAAGGTGGCCAAACTTATACATCTAAGCTTTGTTGTTGTTGTTATAAACATGCTGTATCTTCTAATGCAAGGTTATCTCTTTTGTTCTCTGTTTTGCAACTGAAACACGCTCAGTACGGTTTCTGGAAGCAGCTGCTGTTTATCCTGCCTGTTACACACAGATACAAATAGGATCAGCCAGAACAGAATTCCATTCTATTTCAGTACAAGAGTTCTGTATTGCATTCTTTACTTCAGACACACTGCTGCAACCCGACACCAAAAGTATGCGTTTCTCCAACTGTATGGTGTTTCACCCCCCCCCCCCAAATGCTGATCTTGCTTAAAAAACTTCCAGCTAGATAAAGGATAAGGAGGAAGGGTGGTAGGCTGGAGAGGTGTAAAAATGCTTTGCAAAAAAGGAGCTTCACTGTCAGAGGGGTATAACTCCACAGATCATGTGTGTGTGTGTGTGTGCATGCGCATGCAAAAAAATGCCTGAGCTTAGGGCTAATAAGGCTGAAGAACAACAGCTATTCCCTTCCTCTAACTTGGATCTTTACATGCCTTTTAAAAAATTGATTGGACATTTAGAAAATGTAACTATGTGTGCAATGAGGTGCCTAATTTAGCCTAGAAGGAGGTTTTAGTGCAGCCCCTACAAAATTAAACCTTTCTGAGTATGGCTCTCCAACCTGCAACAAAAATGTAGAACTGAATTTCACTGCAAGGTTGTTGCATCCTACTCTCACCAAGCTAAACCAAGCCTGCAGTAGTGAACAACAAGGTAGGTATAAGCTGCTATCTGAATTTCAGTCCAGGCCCCAGCCAGTAATACCAGCTAATACTTCTGGGCAACACTACAGGGCAGTTTTAAACAATTGCAAATTCAATCTGCAGTATTCAGCACAAGCAAAACTACAAGGCTATCAGTAGCCTTTCTTCTTCAGCAATAGTGTGTCCACTCTCCAACTGGAAGAAACTGAACAGTATTCTCTCAGAATTTGTACTAGTAGGTTTTTTTAAATGTTTTATACTAAATTAGATGTCAGAAAGAAGAACTCTTCTCTTTGCTATTAATTATCCTTTGTGCTGGTCCCCAAACACAACAGGGAGCTACTTTTTCACTGGGAGGGCACATGTCACCTTCACTGACAAGCCCAGGGGACACATGAAATCTGCAAGCTGCACCTTCTCCGTCCCTAGTTTAAAGGATGATAATTTAGACACAGTCAAGAAAAATATGGCCCAAGGCCTACAGTAGAATTGAGTCTGGCCTACAGTGTTGCCAACAAGCCTCAAAGATAATTCCCGAAAACGTTTGTCCAAAACACGCTGAATCCCTCCACATCACATGGAATATTCAGTCACAATTCCCGGAAAATTCCCATAATGTTAAAATGGCGGATGTTTTGCAAATAAAGTAAACATAATTGAATAAAAATAATTGTAACTTATTTCAACCCTCAAAATCACGATTGAACCAAACAAAGAATGTTTCAGTCCTTTTAAGATATTTATTTTGACATGAAGGGGGTTCAGGAAGCTTTGTGCCAAATAGAAACGTGTTCGGCTGCAACCGCACTCCAGTTTGACACCCTTTTAATTGCCATGGCTCAGTGCTAGGGAATCCTGGGAATTCTAGATTTCGGAGACATTTAACCTTCTCTCTCAGCAAACTCTGGTGTGACAACAAACTATAATTCCCAGGATTTCATAGCACTGGGCCATGGCAGTAAAAATGGTATGAAACTGGATTGTCTCTGGAGTGAAGATGCAGCCTGAGTTAGGTCCAAGACACACTGCAGAAATAATCCAGTTCAAGACCACTTTAGGTGCCCTGGCCCAGTGCTATGGAATCCTGGGAATTGTCTCTGGAGTCTGGAGTGAAGATGCAGCCTGAGTTGAGTCCAAGACACACTGCAGAAATAATCCAGTTTGAGACTGCTTTAACTGCCCAGGCTCAGTGCTAGGGAACCCTGGGAAGTGTAGTTTTGTGAGAGATTGAGCCTTCTTTATCAAAAAGAGCTCTGGTGCCACAACAAACTACAATTCCCAGGATTCCCTAGCACTGAGCCAGGAGAGTTAAAGCGGACACAAACTGGATTATTTCTGCAGTGTTTTGGACCTTCGTTATTAAAAATGCTCAAGGTTCAATCCATACTGCAGAAATAATCCAGTTTGAGACCGCTTTAACTGCCCTGGCTCAGTGCTAGGGAACTCTGGGAATTGTAGTTTTGTGAGAAAGAGCTCTGGTGCCACAATGAACTACAATTCCCATGCATCTGAGGAAGTACGCTTAAGTCTAGGAAAGCTCATGCTGCCAACTTTTCTTTCAGTGAGACTCAAAGGTGCTACAAGATCTCTCTATCATCATCACCATTATTATTATTATTATTATTATTATTATTATTATTATTATCATCATTATTAAATCCAAATGCAGCTGAAGAAGTGGACTTAAACTGGCAACACTGATATCCTGTAGACTCATTCTCTGGGGCTGTGATCTGGAAGCGTGGAGGCAATTCCCTTGTCAAACCAGGGAATCCTGGGAATTGTAGTTTGTTGTGACATGTTGAGACTCTGCTTTTACCGGCAGCCAGGGCTCCATGCATGAAATTCTGGGCTTGGTGGTTTGTTGTGCCCAGAATCCCATCATCGCAGGGAGCCTTGCAGTTAGAAGCAGTACCAAACTGGATTATTTCTGCAGGATGGATGGCAATGGAAAAGAGAACGAAAAAGAGACCCACAAAACAAAATTCTTGGAAGACAGGGCAGCAGGGGTGCCAACTGACCAGGTGCTCTGCCCATGCTCAGAGGCATATTTAATCACTAACACACACACACACACACACACACACTCAGGGACATCACATTCACATGATCACACAGCAGTCACTTTGCTTTCCCCTGAAGCCTGAGAATGCCTGGGGGGGGGGAATCACTGTCCTCTCTCTGATTGGCTGAAAACTGTTAGTGTCATTCCCCCAAACAGTTGGTTGGTTTGCTCTTGCTCCGTCCGTCCTCGCTCTCTCAGAGGGAGTCACTGAGAGAGAGAGAGAGAGAGAGAGAGAGAGTTTTTTCTCCAGCCCTCTCTCTGATTGGCTGAAAACTGTTACACTCCAAAGGGTTGGTTGCTCTGCAGCCAGCCTCCCTCTCAGGCTGGAGCTGAAAGGGCCAAAGTCACGGAAAAGGCACTGAAATAGAGCCAGGCACGAAAATCACACAAAAAGCTCTGAAAAGTCCACGTTTTCGCGTGAAAGTCGCGAAATTGGCAACACTGCTGGCCTATAAAGAAGTGCTGCTCTTCCCAAACACATAACATCTACCACCTGTCTCTCTCACTGTTCTTGACCAACTTATTCTTGTCATTAGTTGTAGATGAACTGTTATAATGGAATAATCAAGTGCAACAATTTGAATGACCCTTTAATAAGCCCCAAGGCCAACTGGAATGCAAGACTTTGCTTAAGGCATGACTGAAATACATCATTTGTACTCAGGATATCAAGTGGAGATATACTTGTCCTTGTTCTGTGAACAGACAAAATTGGTTATCAGCAGCTGCACGCAGCCCTACAGAATAGTTAAGTTTCAGAATCATTGGAAAAATTATCAAGTTTCATGTTCAAGAAACTGCATGGGCAATCTCTTTGCTGAACTGAGCAGCTGATGCTTATTTATCCTTGACCTATATTCACAAGCCAGGAGTAGACAATGCCAAAGGGTTGGATGGTGGGGCACACAAGCCCTAGAGGGTGGCATCCCTTACCTAACTCACACCTTCTCATTTTTAAAACACTGGGAGGGGAAATGAAATGCAAAACCCACCCCATGCTGTTGTGGGGAGGGCTGCTGCCAACTCAGGAGAGGCATTTTTGAAACCTGGAAATAAATGAGAAGTCATTTTGTCTTCTCTCTGCACAACTATGACAAAAATTTCTCATTGCCACATCCCCTAGTGTTTAGGGCATTTTTAATTATTATTATTTTTTTGGAAAGTTGAGTGGAGTATGCCCACACTTTTCCAATCCATGCTTTATAATAATGGGAGAACGAAGAGTCACCAAATAATCCTAAAAAGTAATGGTGGAGCACTTTGCTCTAATACCATTTAACTACTATGCCAAATTACCAGTTGCCAGGTTGGCTAGAAAGGTTGGAACTGAATTCAACAAGAAGAAGAGTTCTCATATAAAAAGTTATTGAGATGTAATCCCCAGTTAAGTCTATATAGGAATGTAACTTAAGGCTACAGAATAACACTATGCATGAACATGCTCAGTGCCACATGGAATCCTTACTTGATATCAGCTCCAGTTCAGAAATAAAGCTCAGAACAGACTAACCAAGAGTATTTGGTCTTCATATTTTCCTCCTGGATAAGATAAAATGTAGCAAACCACCAAAACCTCAACTTTATTTTCAAGCTCTTGATGCTAACTTTAATTGTCTCCTGAAGCTTATATTAACATTGATGCAATACAGCTTCAGAAAAGTAATTTACCATTTACTCTCTCTTGATTTTAACCTTTGAATAATTCCTGATCAGTAACTAAAACACCAGTTCTCAGGGGCTGGGGTCGTGGAACGGGAATCAATCATTAAGGCAGCAACAGCTTAAAATGAAGCCAGGGAATTCCAAGTCTTAACTGAGACTTTGTCTATAGCACATCATTACAAAATAGTAGTTGATTGTAGTGAATAAATAACTCACCAGCAAGGAAATAAAATTAAAACTGCCATATCTATTACTGCAGCAAAATATGCAATAATGAGAACCCCGTATAGCAAAAAGCCCCATCAAATCCAAGCTTAATGAAGAAAAACAGAATTACAAGGGCAATCAGTCTGGAAAAAGATAAGCTAAATATTTCCTCCTACATAGACAGTTTCCTCCTACTGAGACAATTCACTGTTGCTGTAGTGTTTTGCAAATGAGCACATTTGTGAATCAGATGGAATACTAAAAAATAATGCAAAAGTGAGTCTCACAAAAATAATCTCCATGCTGTTGCATAAAAGAGTTCAAAACAGCAATCCCCTCTAACTAGTGTAGTTGGAGTTACAATGTAATTGTATGCATATGGAGATTATAATATTCTACTATAATTAAGGCCTGGGACAGACCTCCCCAAAGGGGTGGCCTGGCGGTGGCCTGTTTCTCTTCAAAGAGACAATGCAGCAGCCAAATAGCACGGCGTCCCTCTGGAGTAAAAAGAACCCAGTTCTTCTAGGTTCTTTTTACGGCGCCCGGCTTATGTCATGAGTGCACCATTGGTGCACTTGTGACGTAAGCAATGCGTGGCGACGTACGGACGCTGTGCATCCGTTATGCCAAGATGGCGGCACCCATGTAGACGGGACGGCACCATCTGGCCGCCACCATGCCATGCTAGGGTTAGGGACCGTGCGGTTTAAGAGTCACCGTAAGTCAGAAATGACTTGAAGCCACAAACACAACAAACTATAATTAAAGTGAGTTAGCTCCTCGTAAGTGTGTTTAGGATTTCTGCTTGATCTGCCTTTACAAAACAGCCTCCTCAGAGCATCAGAAGCCCGGTGTTGAAAAATGGGCTATTCAGAAGCCAGCAGCTTCCTCTCTGGACAGCAATGGAAATGACTGTCTCTCCTTTTCTTGGTCACTGACACCCCATTCCATTTAATACCAAACATTGATCCTAATGTTCAAGATTTGTCACAATGGATACTGAAACAGCCTCTGTGAATCACACTATCAAGCAAGATAATGCTCTGAATATTAAATAATGTTTCATGCAGTACCATCATGTAGCACTCTGAAGCACTTTGTAAAATAAAAGAAATGTAACTTGACTGCACCAAAGTAGTTTACTATCTTAAGTCATATCTGAAGTAGACAACAAGAAAGGAAATACAAAAAATGTAAAGGGGCAAATGGAAACAAAATGTACTTGCACATTCTCAAGCACTGTTTCTGTTTGGGAAGGTATAGTCACCACTTCAGGCAAGTGGAAACACAGTGTTTCAAAATCTTCTGAAGAACAGTTCCTTCACAATTGCTTTTCAAATTCTTTAATTCAAACAAAAATCACCTTATTGGTTGTCTTGATCCCAATAAACGTCTGTCCAAGTGGAACAGGCCGAAAACGACCATCAAAATAGAACAGTCCAATGTAAGGATTGACATGGAGAAATGTAGCAACATCAAGGTAATTAGGCAGTGTTGCTGAAAGGCCCAAGATTCTAATCATGCTTTGCGTAGATTCAACCTGTAACAAAAAGAAAAAATATTATTGTACTCTCAACTTTATTAAAGACTACACAAAGTTAATTTTAATTTAAAAATATAAATCAACAATAGCCATTGTAACAGAAAAAGAGCTGGTGAGAGTACTAACAGTTTGTACAGTGTGTGCAAAAGAAGTGGACAGACCTATACATCTGGGATTTTATTTCCCTGCTCTTGCCTTTTCCTTCCTTCCTTCCTTCCTTCCTTCCTTCCTTCCTTCCTTCCTTCCTTCCTCCATAGTAAACCTACATGAGCCATTTAAACATAAAAGATTCAGGGTGAGAATGACTTCTTGTTTCTCTTCTCTTGCTTCTTTATATCTCACCCCGCCAAAAGACAACCACAAACAAGCAAAAACAAAAAAGCAGAAAACAACAACAACAACTCCAGAACCTGGGAAATAAGGCAGCTTAAAAATTAAAACAAGCACAATAAAGGTGAACCATACAAAAAAAGCAACATTAAATGGAACTGAACTATTAATAACACGTTGTTGTTGCTGTGTGCCATCAAGTCATTTCCAATTTATGGCAATCCTAAGGGGATTTTTGTTTTTTGTGTTTGTTTGGCAAATTTGGTCAGAGGAAGTTTTCCATTGCCTTCTCCTGAGGCGGAGATCATGTAACTTGCCCAAGGTCACACAATAGGTTTCATGGCCCAGCTGGGAACTGAACTTTTGTCTCCAGAGTTGCTGTTCAACCACCATGCCACACTGGCTCACATTAAAAACAGTTTAAAACATACAATTAAACATGCTAAAGAGCAGTTTAAAAGAAGTACATGGCATGTGCTTAAAAGCCCTGTCTTTGAAAACCTTCAATTCCCAAAAGGCTGAGCAATATATGCTGAAAATAAGGAAG
This sequence comes from Sceloporus undulatus, assembly GCF_019175285.1. Taxonomy (NCBI): domain Eukaryota; kingdom Metazoa; phylum Chordata; class Lepidosauria; order Squamata; family Phrynosomatidae; genus Sceloporus; species Sceloporus undulatus. The sequence continues at coordinate 116,057,384 of NC_056522.1, read as the reverse complement.
AGCATGCCCTATGAGCATATACTTAACCTGAATTGAGCACACAGCCTTTCACACAAAACCCCACTCCTAGTTTCATCATAGCCTTCTTCGTTTCAATAGTTTAATTTAGAAAAAAGCAAAAAACCCAACAAATCAACAAGCCAAAGCAACACATTGGAACAAACATTTCTGCCAAACCTGGTAATGTTCTCATTCTTCAAGCAACATTATAACCCAAATGTGGGTTATAATTTTGTTAGATTTGATTTAGAAAAATGAAACTTTTTGTTCATTTCCATTGCTCAAGAACTAGAATCCAAAATTTCTGTCACTCTGCTTTAGATCACTGAGATATCTAGCAGTGGATCCAGATTGCCTCTGGTCTACAGAACTGTTCTCAAACATTAAGAATTGTTCCTGAAACTAGCATACGTAGGAGAGGGAATTATTACAGTAAGATCTTCAAGGGGGGTTGTGTTCAGTACAAACATGGCATGAATGAAATTTTTAACAGGATGGACAAGTTATTGCTGAAACATAGTAGAAATTTTAGATTCAGGTCCAATTCTAACATTTATCTGAGTGCACTCACAAGTCTATGGAAATGTGGCATTGATTAGCCTACTGCAAATAAATATTTTACAAAGCATTCAGAAGCTGCTCTTCTGGAAACTTTGATCAAATGGAATAGATTAAGAGAGAATCCAAACAAACTCAAGATAATGGTGGTATGGCACAGTTATGGCCATGAGGGGATAACCCTATTTGTGGCCGATAGGTGTCTCTATGAAATGATTAGGTTAAGAAATTAGGGGAATGTTACTTGACCCAGTACATAGTCCTAAGAAACATTGAGCAATAAGGAGGTTCTCTCCTCTCAGATAGCTCACACCTGGATATGGTGATCCTGTACTGTACAAGCTGAAGCCCCTGAACATGACAGGAAATCTTCAACTGATAGAGAATGTAGCAGCATATCTTATACTAGTTGCTGAGAGGCAGGTACATGCTTAGCCTGTTCTGAGACACTTATACTGTCAGTTTTATTTCCTGGCCTAATTCAAGGTATTGGTTGTAAATTTAGTTTCAAGTTTGCAAGTTTAGGGCCACTAAATCTGGGGGGGGGGGGGGGAAGAGTCCTCCTATCTGAGCAATGGTCCTGCAGAGGCTGTCCCCAAATTCTGGAACCTATTTCCTAAAGACATAATTCTTTGATATTAATGTTTAAGTTATAGGTAGCCAACTTATGACTCTCTTATTGGACTTCAACTCACATCAGCCTAGCCATCACAGACAATGGCAAGTGATAATGGGAGTTGCAATCAAAAAACAGCTGGAGGACAACAAGTTATTTATGCCTGGTCCATTTTGCTTTCATTTAAACTGATTTTCTGTGACTTTTCCCCCAATGGCTATGTTTTTTGTTCTAAACTACCTAGAACTGCTAGAAAGATGGTACAGAAGCAGTAGGTAGGTGGATGGGCAGAGTTATAAATAGACTATAAGAATAGAGCAAAAAATTGCTTCAAGAAAATTGCTTCAAGAATCTTAACTGGAAAAGCCTCATGGGAGCAGTTCTACTTTTAAGAATTAAGAACTGACAAGACTTGCTTTTGATTAAAAGTGAGCAATTTAATTTGTACACCAAGTAGTCTGTAGGCAACACTGTTCCACATTAGAACGGTAATACTGAAACGGATTTGAGTCAAAGAGCAATCCTGTCATGATTTATAGGTGTATCTAATTGACAGGTAACTGTAACAATGTGAGGAAATATAGGCACCATATCATTTCTGCAATTACTGAAAACTAGTGCATGAAAAAGAAAGGAGGAGCGTAGGCAGTTTTTATGGTCGTGTCAGGAATGCTTTTAGGTATCACTAACTCTTACTGCAAAGAATCCTGAGAAAAGAATAGTAGGGATAGGACTTTTTATTTTATCAACCACAGCTAAAATGGTTTCCTACATGTCCTAAAAATCATACATTCATTTCATTTTTAATCTATGAGGCTTCAAAACCATGAAGATTATTTTGTTAAAGATAATTAGCTCAACTCCAAAACAAAACTTAAAAGTTTTAGCACTAACATTATGTGATGCCACACAAATTGAAATGTATTTAAAATTCAACTGTTGCCAATACCATTCTATGGACAGACTTCTTTATGATGGAAACAGGAAAGTAAGAATTGTGAACACAGGTTAGAAGGTTAATTGCGCACATGGCTGGATATGTTAATCCCTCTTGATGCAAAAATGTTACTGTTAAATTATTTTAAGGAAATCTTGCTTTCAGGAGAGTTAGAATTAGAACTAGGCTTACTAATTGGAGCAAAGATTTAGATAGCTGCCAACTTGGGAAGGGGGCATATCTATAATGAAAGAATAAGTTTAGAGGATATGGTCTACAGAATCTGTCTTTATGTTTTCTTTCTGCAGGAAAGACAGCAATATTTATAGAAATGTAGACTGTTTGCATTAGGTACTTAAATATGTTAATCCCTATGCTATATTTTCAGCACTGCAATGGAACATTTTTTAATTTGAAAAGGAATGTATCGACAGAGCTTTTTTCTGGATCTTATAATAGTAGGCCAACAATTTGCCCACTTTGTGAGCAAGTGTGCTGGTTTAGATAATTTTTCATAGGGTAAGGTTAAGAAACACTGATCAAAATTCAAAATGTTGTAGTCAATTATTGATAAAAGCTAAAGATGGAGAAAGACAATAATGGTTGTAGTTTTCATTAAAAGATATGTTACAGTTGACTGGAACCCCATCCTCCCAGAAAAACAAAAGTGAGGAGAGAGATAAAAATACTTCTAAATCAGAAGACAGGATTCTGACATTACCACAAGCTCTTCCATCTCCTGCTTGATAATCTCTCTTCTTTCAAAAGACCTTCTCCCACTCCTGGCAGGAAAGTATGAGGACAAAGGGGACAGAAGCAAAAAGGTCTTTCTATGAAAAGTGGAAAGAGAGAGATGGATGGGGAGATTGAGTGCCTTACACTTGACGCCTCTGTCCTGGTAGATGTGGTGCAATACTCATCCTTCAAGTACAGCTGGCCTTCCTTATCAACAGATTTTTTATCCACATATTCAAGCATCTACGGCTTGAAAATATTCCCAAAAACATAAATTCCAAAAAACAAACCATGATTTTTTCCATTTGATATAAGGAGCAACATTTTGCTATGTCATTATATTTAATGGGACTTGAGCATCCATGGATTTTGTTATCTAGGAGGGATGCTGGAACCAAACCCCAGCTGATAACAAAGTCACACGGTACTGTTAAGATCTAGATGCCTATCATACAGACATGGATTTAAAAAGGCTTGAATTTAAGCAGCGAACCTTCTCCCTCAAGAAACTGGGTTGATATGTGCCCTGGAATCCTTGATGCAGTTGTTGTTAGTGATTCTGAACATGTTTAGGCAAGACTGCTAATCCTAGCTATACATGTTTCAAGGCATGTTTCTGTGCATTTTCCTGCAGGGAAAACAAGCAGGGGAACACAAACAGTTGCAACGTGCAGCAACTCCAACTCATTTCCTTGAAATCTATAATAGCTACAGATTTTCTTTTCCGCCACCTATCAAGCATCTAATTGAGTAAATTATGGGACTAACACTGAAATTTAAGAGATATGAAACCTAAAGGACATGAAAAATCTTCATTCTTCTTCTACTCTACTGCACGAAGCAAACAAGAAAAACATCTATTTTCTACTCATTAAGCATGCTGAATATGTTAAGCACATTACATCAGTACATAGAGATTGCCATTAGACAGAAAACAGCACATGTGTTCAAGCTGTCATATTTCAAAACTGCTTCTCCTAAGCAAAGCAGTTTTTGAAAGGAAACGTATTTGCACTGCATAACCTCCCTCTTCCACTTGTCTTTTTTTCTCCCGTAAATTCTTTTTCTTCCTACTTTTCCCCTCACACAAAGATTCCAAAAGGTTGCCTTTCTAACATGCAACCACTTCTAGAACTTATTTTCTCTGAGAAGTGATTGGAGACAGACTCACCAAACTGATAAGTATATAGTTTGAAAGTGATCATTTAAATATATATGTAAGGGGCAGATTAAGAAATTCAGATTAAAAATGCAACAGCAGGATGCTCTAAATTTCTCAGAAAACATCCTTCCTACTATTACTACTTAAAACAACTAATGGGAGAAAAGGGATCTTATCTAAGAATGTGAAACCATCATATGTTTGTATGGACTTATGCTAGCAAGCATTTCTCAAAGCATTTTATTTAGCAAGATTACTACTACATATTAAAATATGTACAGCTGCTTGCAAAAATGTGCAAAAAGATGTGTAAAATGTAAAGGCATACACCAAAAAAGTATATTCAGTTTAGAATCCAAGCACTGAAATGAATATATATTTGGCTTAACTATGCAGAACAAAATGCATTTGTAACTAAGCAACTACTCAATAGCTATGCTATACATGGATTAAACAAATGAATCCTGATGCTTGAAGAACTTTAACCTCACTAGCCTCTGTTAACAGTACAAACAATCTGGTGGGGACAAAAACAGTGAACAGTACATAACATTAACAAAAAAAACTTTGCAATTCAGTTTTATTTTGCAATGGATGAACACCCATATGATTTTTCTGAGAAAAATCACAACTGACAGCTAAAAAGTACAATCAACTCTTTCTCTACGGCGGGGTACAGTAGGTCCGCAGGGGGCCAGTAGGTCCGCAGGGGAGCCGGAGCCTTCAGACGGCCCGACTCCCGCGTGGACCGAAAAAGAAGCTCCAAAATGGAGCTTCTTTTTCCGTCGCGTTTGCGACGTAGTGAGGCGCCAGGGGCGCGCTCGCTACGTCACAAGCGGCGCAACGCGTACGGACGCTCAGCGTCCGATACGCAAAGATGGCGCCGGCCATGTAGAAGGGCCGCCGCCATCTTGTACGGACGGAGTCCGTACTAGGCCCAGGGGCGTCTAGAAGAGACGCCCCTTTTTTAAAATGGGACGTCCGGAGGACGTCCCAAATGGCGGTGCAGAAAGCACCTACATCTCTCTGTTTATCTCACATGTCACTATTAAAGCAGAATAGAATGCAAAAAAGAATCCTAATATATGTTATTGTCAGGTAAAGGTTTTACACTTTCAATATAGAACAATTTACATGCTATCTATGCTGTTATTCTTACAATCTAAGGCCCGTTACAGACCGCCCAAAAGGGGCGGTCTTAGGCCGCTGCCGGTTGCAGCGTGAAGGGGCTGCAGCAGCCAAACTGTGTGACTCCTCCGCGCTGCAAAAAAGAGCGCAAAAATCGCACTCCTTCCGGCAACCCGGAAGAGACGTCGCAAGTGCCAAAGTGCGCACTCGCGACGTCTCTTCTGGGTTGGGACGTGCGGACGCAGAGCATCCACTACGTCAAGATGCTGGCGCCAATCTGTATAGGGTGCCGCTATCTTGACGTATCGGTTATGCGCGAGGGGCAAGGCGCGTCCGGAAGCGCCGCCCCTCACGCGTAATCACGGCGCCTCTTAGGCCCGTCTAGAACGCGCCTAAGTCAGGGAAGGGAAGGCAGTTAATTACTGGTCAAACCACTGGGCTACTTAATTTCTTCACTGAAGGTGACAGCCTCCGGTGAAATTATAACCTCTAAAATCAGCCCTCTATACCCATGGCTTGAAAATATATTTTTTTTTAAATCCAAAAAGCAAACCTTGATTTTGTCATTTTATAGAAGGGACATTATTTTACCACCCCACTGTATATAATGGAACTTGAACAGTCACACAGTTTGGTATCCATAAGAGGTCCCAGAACCAAACCGCAGCAGATACCAAGGGCCCACTGTACATTGAAAATTAACATTATTCTGAAGGGATATAAAACAATACAACAATATGGCATGCCATGCCATAGTGGGGTTATAAAAATAAGGAATAGAGTGTGCAAAATGAAGCGATACAAGGCTAAACATATTTTTTACAAATTGGGCGCATATTGTTGCCTCATTTGTACTGCTTTTTTTAAAAAAAAAATACATCACAGGTCATATTCCAATAAGCACTTCATATCTAATACTTCCTAAGGTGAAAGTCTCATGAAGCCAGTACTAAACTTGTGACATCTGCTATTTAATTTTGAATAAATGTCTGGCACCCCCTCAAGCTATTAAAATGAAATGCTTTTATAAATAATGCTGCAATAAAGAACAGCAGCACAAGGCTGATGGGGGATAATGAGAAACAAACCCAAAAGAAAACCAGTGCAATGAAGGGGCAGCAGTAAACACAGATTTCAAGAGGAGATTATGCAGAAAAATGTGTGATTCAATGGTGCTCCAAAACAGCTGTAAATCATAATAAAACAATCATACACACCTGGACTTCTCATACAAACTGTGCCACACTCAACCCCTCCTATGGCCCCACCCTACCTAACTGGTTTAAAGCTGAAGACAAAGAGAAACGTCTATCACCAGTTCAATAAGCTCTCTACTTCCACACAACAGTCATCATCATGCCACTGCCATCATACGTTATTGCATGTGTTTTTATGTTTCTCTTCTGGCTTAAACAAATATTCATCCTTAATATTAAAGGAAGAGGACCAGCTTGGCATGATGACTTGGCAATTGTCCCTTCAATATCAGGATGGTTTCTAGAGAAGGAGCAAAAGAAAAAAACTGGAAATCAAGTATTCAAAGTGGAACAATGAAATGAGACAATGGCGGGTTACAAACGGCCCTCAAGGGGCCGTTTTCCTGCTGCCGCCATTTGCTGCGGAGGGAAGCCCCAGCGGCCAGACCGCGAGGCTTCCCCGCGCAGCGAAAAAGGAGTGCCGAAATGGCACTCCTTTTGGAAATGCGGAAGTGGCGCCGCAAGGGGCGGAGCGCGCCCTCACGGCGTCACTTCCGCCGCGACATGTCTGGATGCACAGTGTCCAGGGCATCAAAATGGCGGCGCCCATGTGGATGGGCGCCACCATTTACGACGTGCTCCGTGCATGTTGGGGCAGGTTAGGAAGGGGCGACTCTTCCTAACCCTAACATGCCCCTTCCTAACTCTAACATGCACGGAGTGCGTCGTTAGTGGCGGTTTGTAACCCGCCAATGTTTCATATGCTATACAATGGTAAAAAATTTGTATTTCTTAAAAGGCCCAAAAGGTTTTGGCCTTATTGCCAATTGGCCTTCTTCAGAGACTATTCAGGTCCCAGAAATTTCTGGAGTTGCAGTTTGCACTCTCTTTATAAGTGGACTTTTGGGTATTAGAAGGAAGGCAGTATCAAAAGGAGCACTAAAAGGAAGCCTTCCTTCTAATACTCCAAGGTCTACTTATATAGAGTGCAGACTGCAACTCTACAAATTCTAAGAACTGAATAATCCCTGAAGAAGGGCAATTGGTGATAAGGTCAAAACACACTGGACTTTTTAAGAAATAGGTTTTTGGCCATTGCACTGTATAGCATGTGAGACTCGTCTCCTTTCATTCTTCCACTGGTTTATTGAGAAGATCATATTGACTGACTTGAGGAACTGAAACTGGTCCCAGTGAGGAGGCAAGTACATGCTTTATGTCAAAAGATGCAGGTTTTTGAGGTAAAGGAAAGGTGTCCAAGGCACAGGACACAGCACTGAAGAGGGCCAAAGCTGACAATAGTAGTTGCAACAGTAATCAAACACAATTTTTTTAGAGGATGAATATTACCATAGCAAGGTAATAAAGAAAATATGTTAGCAGAGTAATCTTGAATGGACTGAAATTAAGAAAACAAAGTACTGTATAAGGATGCTACTGTTGACAGTTCTACATTTAGAACACCACTATTTCCATTACGTTATCTTTTAACAAGTAACTAATCACCATTAGTTTCATGAACTGCAGTGCACCACATTTAAAAAGGAAGTTTTCTTCAGCTATGTGTCTCATTTTCACATCCAAAGAGTTAGGGATTGATTAAAATACTTTCTTATCTCCACTATAATTTCCTATCCTTGCCTGCCCATCCCAATGAGGCAGATTAGCCTAACTTGCATCTTCATAAAGAATTTAAAACTATGCTTCAAGCATTCCAACATGTTCTCAGTGTAATTCTGTATTTCAAATATATTCAGAATAAGCCTAACCTGGGGGTGGGGAGCAAGTGAGAGAAAAATATGGGGAAACTAACTGTATTGAAAATTACAGTGGTACCCCGGGTTACGAATTTAATTCGTTCCGCCGCCGCGTTCGTAACCCGAAAATCTTCGTAAGCTGAAAAAGCCATAGGCGCTAATAGTGAAAGCCGCGATTTCGTGCGAAAAAGCGCCGAAAAGCACCAAAAAAATTTTCGTAACCCGAAATAACCTTCGTAACCCGGAACAGTTTTTTTTCAATGGATTTTTTTCGTAACCCGGAAATTTCGTAAGGCGGCGCATTCGTATCCCGGGGTACCACTGTACAAGGAAAAAAACCCATGCCAAGTGGAAATTTAGTTGGCCATTCAAAGGTGAGTAATAAGATGACACATAAGAATTCATGGCACAAAGTTTACTGTGTTTCAGAACTGCATATATACAACTAAAGCTAGCACACCAGGAGTTCACCCATTACTAGAGATGCCTGATTTGGCCACAGGAATCTCATGTATGATGCCACCACTCTGGTGGTGGGGATCTTTCATACTGCACAATTATAGTGCTATGATTCCACTTTACCAAATATGGCTGCATCCTATGGAATCTTGAGATCTGCAGTTTAGAAAGTAGCATTTAGAATCCTTAGCCAGAGAGATCTAGTGCCTCTCTAAAGTACAAACCCCAGGATTTTGCCATGGCAGTCAAAGTAGAACCACAAGAGCTAGAACTGTGTAGTGTGAAAGGGCCCAAGTCCAAACGTTTTAACTACAAGTAGGAGTTATTTAAAATTAACTAAAATTACTCTTATGCACAGAAGCAGCTTATACGTTCTCTTTGAAAATGGAGAAGCAGAGTGATTTCAATAAAATCCTCAGTAGACATCTTCTCAAAGCTAGGTTGAGAGATGTGTTTCTCACAGGAAAAGTATCCTTTCCTTTTCTTATCCATTGGAATGCTATGTCAGGCTGAATAGTTATATGAGACCTTTCTGCACTGTTGACTATTCTGTGTGCAAAATAACCTTTTAATGTTCATTTTAGAATGTATGATAATGTTCTGGTGCCTTCTTCTTCTTCTTCTTCTTCTTCATTATTATTTAAAAAGCTGAACTCTTTTCAACACAGAGCTTTCTCCTGCTTTCAGATTAAAAATAAAAAGATTCCTTGGCCCAGGATAGTGAGAAACATTTCTATTTTGGACATTTATTTCCTGTATTTCATCTGAATGATGATGTAAAATGATGATGTAAAAACCATCTTCCCCCATGTGTCCAAAGGACAAAATAATATGCATGTTTGAAGTAATAGTTGCACTAATATTCAGAAATGAGGAAGAAGCATTCTGTAAATAAATTTCTCTACAGAAAGCACTGGGCTGTTATGAGTCTAATCTATGGCTTCTTCACACCTCAGTCTCTTGAAGCAAGCATTCCTGCTAAATCCACCCTTCATCTTCCAAGACAAGAGACACTGGAAAGACCTTGCAGTAGCAATAGTCTAAAGACTGAGAAAGACTAAAGACTGGAAACTGAGATGGAGATCCCCACACTTCTCAGCAGAAATGGATCTTGTTGATCACACTCAGAAGCATCTGTTCTCTTAAAGATCTGGTTGCAATGGAAAGGTAGCATATAAATCTTCAGAGTGAAGGCTTTTCTCTCTACCACTACTATCAGTCTCTTTGCTCTGGTTTTGTTTTCTCCTCTTCATGGATATATTTGGGCAACAAAGGGGGATGGATAGAGATGGGGTGGGATTCTTATGTGCTCATTGCAAACCTGCATGGAGTTTTCTGAGACTTCTTCAGTAAAACCTGGAGCAGACATGCTAATTCCAAACTAAGATGAAGGAACCTCTCTCAATCATTCAGTTAAACAAGTATTGAAATCAGAAAAGACATTTATGATCACACCAGCCAAAAGGTGACACTGTAGCATTTTTCTTGGAGCAAAAAAGAAAAAAATCAACTGTATTAATTTGCTAAGTGGATATTTGCTAAGTGAGCGGTATGGTTACATGTTTTCCACCCTCTATCTCTATTTTAAACGTTTAAGCATTTTCATTTTACATCCCTGTTATTTTCAGGAATGCACAACTTGAAACATCAAAGCTACAAATTAGTTTCAGAAGAACCTTTTGATGTCGTTTCCATAGCATATGAGCAAAGCTCAAAGCCTTTTTCTACTAAAAAGTTTTGTCAATTCAATTTAAATAACTTGTAAAAGCAACCTTTAAAAATTCACAAAGTGCATAATGTGCATTTATGCTTTTATATTCTTAGTTAAGGTCACATCAGCAATTCCAATACAAAGCTTATACCCTGCAAAGTGCTTGTAGCTTGACCCTTGAACTGAATGGACCAAATTTTTTGCTCAGCAAAGGACACTGCTAAAGGCTATCTGGCACACAGCTCCCCCACAGGGCTTTGTGATTACATCTAATCCACAAAGAATTCTCTCTTTCTACATCACAGTAAGAGTTCTTCAGACGCTTACAACAGAATCACTCTTCCCATATCTTAAGTAAGGATTTTCTGAGTTCTTTTAATTTGGATTATCTACAACTGCTTAATTTTTAAGCACCACTTTAGCTAGCTTTATTTCTGGTAAGAACATTTCACCCAACTCTGAAGATTTTTAAAATCATTTTCACACCTGCATTGCATCTAATGAGTAATGGCATTAACTGCTTTTGGTTTTCAATTAATTTGAATAAATTCAAAAAGTCTACATCACTTTCTGAGAGTTCTACATCTTATGAACCTTTCCTTTTTAAAGATAAAAGTTATAGAACCTACACACAGAATTAATGCATTTGGCAGGCATGGTGCTGCGACACAATATGGTTTCTAATCAAAGACAGGCAGCTCTGCTCTTTAGTATGTAAGATGTGATCATGTAGAATACAGTCAGCCCTTTATCCATGAACTCAAGCATCTATGGCTTGAAAATATTTGTAAAATATATAAATTCTGAAAAGCAAACCCTGATTTTGTCATTTTATATAATGGACACCATTTTACTATGCCACTGTATTTAATGGGACTGAGCATCCACAGATTTTGTTTTCCATGGGGGTCCTGGAACCAAATTCCAGTGGATACCAAGGGCTTGTTTGTATATTCTTTTAAGAGTTTTGTGCTGGAAACTTTCAACTTTTGTTCATAGAATAAATCTTTCAACTTCAACTGAAAACCAGTTTCATAGTTTAAAATGTCTGGTTTGCAATTCATGAAGAAGCATATATCATTCATAAATACAGGTATTCTGCACCTTTCAGTATCTCAGTACTCAACAAATCGCTCTTGATGGTTTCAAATTACAGACAGGTTCCATTAATTTGAGGAACCTTCGGCTCTTTCATCAGTTGCCTACCTACAGAAAAAGCAGTATCAGGGCATCTCTGTTCAGGACAGACAGACTTTGTATTTGTGGGGCTTTAATTTAAGATCCAACATATTATTAATTGCATTGTCAACTTTATGCCAGTATTAGAAAGCATTATTTAGCCCCATTCTTTGGAAGCTAGGGTGAGGGGGATGATGAGAGCAAACTGACTTTCTTGTGACTCATAGGGTTGCCTTTTTTGCTGTCAAAGCTGCTACCCTGAGGAAACAAGAAATAGAAAAAGCATTAATCTAGGTTTTTTTCTTGCACAGAGGAACTGAATGATCTTTTTTATGTTTGTTTTAATTGTATATAATTTCTGGTATTTTATTATTTTAGCTGTTTGCTTGTTTCTGCTACTTTGAAATAGTCTGGAGACTTATTCAATAAAGAATACTTTGACTCTGACCAACAGAAAGAGCAGATACTCCTTGAATTAATGGAGCTTGTCTTTATAATTTACAAAGCAGGCCCAGCTGCATCAGGCCTGGCCTAAATTAAGAAGAAGAGTCCTTCCTCCAGTCAATCTCTCATGGTCCAGGCCTTAGAGCAGGGGTAGGCAACCTGCGGCCCGTGGGCCGGATGCGGCCCGGCGAGGCCTTGGGACCGGCCCCAGCCCGGTCCTGCCACCAATTGCCTCCGGGGCCTTTGGCGTTTCGCGCGAGGGGCATGGTGGGGCAATTGTCTATAGAAGCCTCAGAAACATGCATTTATCTTAACATTTTTTTAAAAATCAGCAAATTTTTTCGCATGTCCTCCATTTTTTATTTTAAAAAGTGCCCTCTATTTGAAAATTTTGTCCTACATTTGTCCTGGTTTATTTATTTATTTAATTTTTAAAAAATTATTTAATTGTTTATTTTTTGGCTTCGGCCCCCCAGTTGTCTGAGGGACAGCAACCCGGCCCCCGGCTCAAAAGGGTTGCCTACCCCTGCCTTAGAGGGAGAGAAGAACCACTGGACCTATTCCCCTTCCCCAGAGCCATTCCCTTCTCTTTTTGTATCATGTCTTTTTAGATTGTAAGCCTGAGGACAGGGAAATGTCTAATTAACTATCTGTAAGCCACTCTGAGAGCCTTTGTATCTGAAGAGTGGGATATTAATACAGTAAATAAATAAACAAACAAATAAATAAAGTGTGAAAAGATCAGGCTTTCATCGGTACTGCTTCCTATGTATTACTCAACTATCCTCCGGTTCCCCTTTTTCCTTCAGCCCTCTGGTGTTTCCCTGGCTGGCTCTCTAACTCTTTGAAATAGGGAAGTCAAGGTCTGTACTGTGTTGGCAGGAGGGTCAGGAAGGGGGGAAAGAGACTGGAAACAAGCAGCACAGGTACTTTTGCCATGCTTTGCCTTCCTTCCCCCTCTCCTCTCCACCGGCCTATCAGCTTCCTCCTGCAGGGAGGCTTTGTAATAACAACAACAACAACAACTATTATTATGATGATGGTGATTTTATTTCTTTACTGTCTCTTCTCAAGGCTCGAGGTAGGGTACAAGATGTTAAAATACCAAACACAATTAAAAAAGAAAACACATAAATTAACAGGTAAAGGACAATACTATAAAATCATTAAAATACACCCATATACCAGTAAGTACATACTTAAAAAGTCATAATTTAAAATTGGGTAGGCCTGCAAGAAAGATGTGTCTTTAAAGGAGACTTGATAGCGCAGTGGTTAAATGCCAGTACTGCAGTCAAAACAATGAGTTTAATCCTGTAGGGCTTCCAGTTGACTAAGCCTTCCATCCTTTTGTAGATTAGTAAAACGAGTGCCCAGTTTGTTGGGGCCAACTGGCTAACACACTGCAAACCGCTTAGTGGTATAGAAATGTAAGTGCTATTGCTATTGCACATTATTTTAAATGCAGTCAAGCATCTTCAGCTATTGTATCGCTTGTGGCAGGTTATTCCACAGTTTGGGGGCAGCAGATAAAAAGGTCTGCTTAGAAAATGTTGCCAGTTTAGTCCTGGCTGGTTGGAGCAAACATTTCTCAGAGGACCTGAGTATACAGGGCAAATTGTAAGGGAGAAGGTGAAACTGTAGGTAACCTGGGCCCAAACCATGTAGGGGTTTTCAGGTAGGAGTGTACCATACCCAGGAGTTACAAGGGGAAGAGGTGAGCCCTGTTTCCCCACAGCAAGAGCAGAACTTCTCTCTTCCATCCAATGCTGTGGGGAAAAAATCCAAAGATCATCTAGTCTGACCCTACGGGGAAAGAAATCTGAGGGTCATTTAGTCTGACCCCCTGCTACAAAGAATATAGTGTGTTAATTTATTTAATTTATATACAGTTGTCCCTCCATATTCGCTAGGGTTAGGGGAACAAGACCCCCGTGAATATGGAAAAACCGCGAATAACAAAAGCACTGTTTTTACCTGAGAGGACACCTCTTTAGGAATCTCTAGGTCCTCCAGTGCAACTCTGTGGTCAATGTCCAACATACACTGACCATAGAATGGCACTGGAGTAGCTACAAATGGTCTTTCAGTGCAACTTTTAGTTAAAGTTGACCACAGAGTTGCACTGGAGCACCTAGACAGTCCTAGAGAGAACATATTAATGAAATCCGTGAATATTCAAATCCGCAAATATCAAATCCGCAAATATGGAGGGATGACTGTAATGGCTTAATTTAGCTTTTGCATGTATTCAAACCTGATATAGGTGCAGTATGCAGCGTACTCCCAGAGATACTAGGGTTAGGGGCCACACACCAACCACACACTCCCTAACCCTAGTATGTGTGGGGGGCGCCATCATTATGCAGTGCCGTCCACACGGTGCGCATAACAATGTCATGCACGTGCCGCGTTGAAACAGTGCTGCATGCACGTACCATGTCCGCGCCACCCCATGCCGCTTACGGAGGCCTGGCACAGGTGCAGAAAGGAGCTCCGAAATGGAGCTCCTTTTGGGCCTGCGTATCGTTGGCATGGCAAACAAACGGCTGCACCAACGATGCAGAGAATAAAGGGAGCATGCCCCTATTTCCTCTTTAGCGCCGGGGTGCCATTGGTGCCTAAGGCGCAAGGGCACCCCTTTTCCAGGTCAAAGAGAAGCGGCATTTTGCTGCATCTCTTTGGCCTGGAAAAATGGTGGATTGGGGACACAGGGCTGCTGGTGAGGCTGCCCTGGCCCCGATCCACCGTGAAAAGGGGTGGTCTCTACCGCACCATAGATTGTTATTTTTGTTTCTTAGCAGCCAAAATAAAGTTGCATGCTAAAAAAACCCTGGTTTCCACTTATACTTTATCCTGTTATACTTTGACAGCCCTCTGGTCCCTAAACCATCAAATAGGGGCTTCATGGGGCGGAGGGATGGTGCCCTATACTGCAACATGGGGGATTTACTTTTTAAAGTAAGGTTATATCATTCTAAGATGACAGTAAATTATCTGATTCAAGTTGAGAAGACAGCCTACTAGGGAACAAAGAAGGATGATATTTATTTATTTATGATGCTCCTTTTGCCCAGTCCAGGACTCCAGGTGCCTTACAAAAGTGAAAATGGATATAGCAGTTAAAATACATCATACAAATGTTAAAAGCATATTTAATTTACCAATAAATACATAACCATTACAAGGACAACAAATATAAACACCACAACACATAAAAAGCCCTTTCCCCTTGAGCAGTTGTCCTCAAAAACCTACCAGGTCACCTGCCTACAAAGGACAACCTCTAAGGAGTTTATCACACTCCTTACTTTCTGCCATGCTCCCGTCGCCCCAATGTCAGCAATCTGCGACGGGAGCATCCTGGTGGGATCGCGGATGGCACTTTTAAAGGGAAACACTTCCGTTTTCGCCATGGCAGCGTTCTCGTAATTGTTAGGAAAAGGGCCCTTTTTTAATAACGGATCAAATCGTTATTAAAAAAGGGCCCTTTTCCTAACAATTACGAGAACGCTTCCATGATGAAAACGGAAGCGTTCCCCTTTAAAAGCACCATCCGTGACCCCACCAGGAGGCTACCGTGGCAGATCGGTGACGTTGGGGCGACGGGAGCATGGCGAAAGGTAAGAAGTGTGATAAACTTCTAAGAAACGAGGAACCACCAAGAAGGCCCTCTGCCATGTCTCCACCAGATGCACCCATGAAGCTGATGGGACACAGAGAAGGGACTTCACAGAAAATATAAAGACATGAGCAGGCTCATACAGGAGATACAGTCCTTCAGATATCATGGACCTGAGTCTTATAGGGCTTCGTAGGTCATAACCACAAGTTTGAATTATGGCCAGAAACAAAATGGCAGTCAGTAGAACAAGAGAACAAGAGAGCTGCAGATAAATGTTTGTTATTGTCAAAGACAAGACAAAAACAAATAAACTTATGTCCTCCACCCATTTCAGGAACTGTATGCATATCTCAAATTTATTTATGTCACCAAAAAGAAAAGATCAATTTATATATTATAGCATATCAAGCGTATTCTTACAAAATCTCTCTCTTTGTTTCCAGTGCATTTGCCAAATCTGAGAGATGTCTGATACATTTAACACAATATAAGCAGTGCAGCTCAAGGCCCAGAGCAGACAGAGAACAGTAGTTTGGGTCTTGAGTAATTGCACACTCTTCCAAGTTATCTAATGAGAGCAAACAACATGAATGGGATGCCTAGCAATCAACGTACTCTACGCAGTTGTATAGGACAAAGGATACTTGTTTAAATAAATGATCATTTTTCTTAGTCTTCTTTACAGAAGTCCTTCTGCTCAGTTCCCTTCTCTCAAAAGACAGAGACAGATAAAAATACATTACTTGCTTTTGGTAGCCTTTATTGACAATTAAATGACTTAGAGGCAACTTAGGCACAAAGATGAATTTAACTGTAACTATCTGATTTCTGTGTTTCCTCCTGCTTCTTTGGATGAACTTGCTACACTTCTGAACTCTTGCAAACCTGCAACCTGTCCTCTTGATCCAATTCCTACTCGTCTTCTAATTTCTATAGCTCCTTCTCTTCTGCCCTCTCTTCTCCATATCTTCAATCTCTCTCTCTCTCTCTACAGGCTCCTTCCCATCGGACTTCAAACATGCTCTCATTTCCCCAATTCTGAAAAAACTTTCTCTTGACCCCTCCTCTCTGTCTAGCTATCGTCCGATTTCTCTTCTTCCCTTTCTTTCTAAAGTTTTGGAACGGGTTGTTTATTCTCGCTGTCTTGAGTTTCTTGAAGCCAACTCCATCCTCGATCCCTTTCAGTCTGGTTTCTGCCCACGGCATTCTACAGAGACAGCTCTCACTAAGATCTCGAATGACCTTTTACAGGCCAAGGCTAATGTTCTCATCCTTCTTGATTTGTCTGCAGCCTTTGACACCGTTGATCACTGCCTTCTAGTTGATATACTTTCTGACCTTGGGTTCTCAGACTCTGTTCTCGACTGGTTTAGATCTTATTTGTCTGGCAGATCTTTTGCAGTGGTCACAGGTGGTCAGACTTCGTCCTCTGTTCCCTTATCTGTTGGAGTTCCCCAGGGCTCTGTTCTGGGTCCCCTTATGTTTTCTCTCTACACACTGTCCTTAGGTAAACTCATTAGCTCTTTTGGTTTTTCCTACCATCTGTACGTCGATGACACCCAGCTGTATCTTTCCACCCCCGACCTTTCTCCAAGGCTTGAACATCAAGTTTCGTCTTGTCTCACGGCTGTCTCGCAGTGGATGCGCCATCGGTGTGTGAAGCTCAACATGTCCAAGACGGAGCTTCTTGTCCTTCCTCCTAAGTCCACCCTTCAACACTCCTTTTCTGTCTCTGTGGACAACATTTCTATTCAACCAGTCCAGCAAGCCCGCAGTCTTGGTTTTATCTTTGATTCTTCTCTGTCGTGTATCCCTCAGATCCAGACCACAGCCAAGGCTTGTAGATTCTTCTTATACAATATTGTCAAAATCCGACCATATCTCTCCGCCTCTACTGCTAAGATCCTGGTCCATGCCCTAGTGGTCTCACGACTTGATTACTGTAACATCCTCCTGACTGGGCTTCCTCTTTCTCACCTCCGTCCTTTAATCTCTGTCCAGCATTCAGCTGCACGCATTATCACATCCACCCACCGCTCTGACCACATCTCTCCTGTGTTGGCATCCCTTCACTGCCTCCCCCTCCCTTTCCGCATTCAGTACAAACTCCTGCTATCAATGTTTAAAGCCCTCCATGGGCTGGCCCCTCCTTACTTATCAGACTTTATTTCTCCTCACCTTCCCACTAGGGCCCTCCGTTCTGGTAGTCAAGGTCTGTAGTCCCAGCCCAGGATTTCCCATCTCAGATTCGCCCCTTTTCACTCGCTGCCCCTGACTCATGGAATCTTCTTCCCCCGCGAGCAAGAGCCATCACTTCTTTAACCAGCTTCAAAATGGAGTTGAAGACCATCCTGTTCGGAGAAGCGTTCCCAGGCATTGCATAACTGTCACTTGCTATTTGATGTTCTTTTGTTGCCTGTTTTATTGAATCATTTCCTGTATTGCTATGTATTTTATATGTATTATCCTACTAGAGAGGCAGGCTAACTTCAACAGGCCTCCCTGGAAGTTTACCCATCCATTAAGAAGCCAAGCCCTCCCTCCAGTCCATCTGCCTTGGTCCAGGCCTTGGAGGTAAAGAAGAACTGCTGGCCCTCATCCCCTTCCCCTCCACCACTCCCTTCTCCTTTTGTGCCATGTCTTTTTAGATTGTAAGCCTGAGGGCAGAGAACAGCCTAATTAAAAAATTGTATGTACAGCGGTGTGTAAATTTACAGCGCTTTATAAATAAAGTTTAATAATAATAATGATTTCTCCCTGATAATTCTATTGAGACCTCTGATCCAAAGCTGGAGTTGTACTCACCTGACGCAAAGTGCGTGCTACAAGACTTTCTAGCACAGGTCCTCTATCTTCATGCAGCAGATGTACTTCATCAAGAATAAGGAGCTTAACAAGCTGTGAGAGAGCAACATCGCCAACACTCTTCCTAGTCACGACGTCCCATTTTTCTGGAGTAGTCACGAGCATCTTGCAACGAAAAAGAGAAAAGCTGTACTGTCAGTTGAAGGCTTTTATTTATTTTTCCTCTGATTTAACAAAATGCTGAAATGTTAAGAACTACTCTGTAAGTCAATGAAGTTAAACCCATCCATCATGAAATTGCTTAGCTTGTGACACCAGATCCATTTTAGTGGAGGAGACAATTAGTTTACTGGGGGTCAAATTACACTTGATGTAGGGAGAGCTATGCAGGTTTGTAGGTTTGCCTCTCTGATAGATAGCAACTATGGCATTGCTTTTTTGATGAAAGTAAAGAGAGGGAGAGAATCAACTTTTCCCTTGGAATTACTAATCAAGCACTCTTTCACCCTTCCCCAGCTTCTATTAAACCTTTCTGAAAATAGCAGAGATCTGATCAAAATTTTCCCAGTGTTGCATCCAGCCTTACCCTTAGATGTTTTAAAATAAATGAAGTCCTGACAAATTTGGGCACCTGGAACAGAACTAGATTAGACAAACTGAGGCCCAAAGCTATAACAAGTATATGAAGCTATAGAACATTATCCCAAAATTGTTTTATAATATAACAGTAACAACAACAATAATAAAAATATTTCTTACCCACTCTCCCCAAGGCTCAGGGTGGAGTATAACATACATTAAAACCCATAAAAGTATTTAAACATATCAAGTTAAAATATATAAACATATGATACATTAAAGTCATACAACATGAAATGAAATTAAAAATTATGTATCATACACAGACTTGAGAGAGAGAGAGAGAGAAGCTAGCCAAAGCTCATCAGTAATCAGCTTCCCGTTATATATTCCTTGGTCCCTGGCCCATGGATGACTTGAGCTTATGTGCATTAGTGATCAGGCTCACTAATTTCTTTAAGTGTCAACATTTCTGCCTCAATAGTGTAGAGTTTAATAATACCCTGCAGGAATCCAAAGTAACTGCCTAGGTGTTTACTGCATGGCACTTCCTACTGAAATTTAAGATATTTGTCGTGTATTTGCATCCCTATAGTACAAGTAATAAATCATTGCCCTGAAAGTAATAAATCTCAGGTTCCAAGGAGATGTAGAAACATTACCTTCCTCCTACTATAAATGGAAAAGTCAACTAATATCCATTAAAACAAGTCTTACTGTTTAACATCAAATTCAAGACCTAACTTGTAAACAGAATGAAACAGACAATTTTAATCAAACTAGTACTTTGCAGAAGCTATGGGTTTAGATGTTAAAAACCTGAAGAAACACTTGGGCAATTTATTTTTCTAGTACCATTAACAGTTGATTTGGGGTGGAATGTTTGGTGCACCCAAAGATAGGCTTACACTAGTTAAATTTATTCCCTGTGGTAATCAGAAAACCACACCCCAATGCTCCATCTTACATTAGACCTGTCTGAATTAATACATACTAAGAGGACATTTTTTAAAAAAAAAACCTTACACTCTATCTGCTAAGTAGATAGTTCTATCTGTTTAATTTTATGAAATTCCCCTAGTTGATGCAACACATTGTATTTATGACAAATTGGTGCAGAAAACCCCTGCTTTTGCTCATTTATGTATCCCTTTTTGGACAAAAGGGCATTAGCAGTTATTGTTAGCTCTAGATCTTCTAATTATCTATGAGATGTGGCACAAAGATTTTGCTGCAATTGTGGTTGAGACTAGGGTTGACTTCCAGAGATGGTTCAAAAACACTGATTCATCCTACTACTGTAGTAGTTTCTATGGCGCGTTACAGACGGGCCCCTTGAGGCGCCGTCATTACACGCGAGGGGCGGTGCTTCCTGACGCACCTTGCCCCTCGCATGTAATGAGTGCATCAAAATGGCGGTGCCCTATGCCATTTTGATGTCGCGGACGCATAGCATCCGGACGTCGTGCACTGGAAGTGGTGCCACGAGTACGTGCCTCGCGCTTTGCGGTGCCTCTTCTGGGGCCCAGGAAGAAGCGCCATTTTGGCACTTCTTTGTTGCTGCGCCCAGGAACCGCACGGTTTGGCTGCTGCGGTTCCTGGACGCAGCAACTGACAGCGGCGTGAGACCGCCTGTTTTGGGCGGTCTGTAACACGCCTAAGAGAAGTTGGAGGAAGTTCATGTGTTTCTCTCCACATCCCATTTGGGAGAAAAGTGGGATATAAATCAACTAAATAAAATATAAATAAATAACTATTTTGTCCTGCACCCATTACCCTCAAAATGACAAAGAGAACAGGAAGCTGTCTCATAACAGCTCCTTGGTTCATGTAACTCAGTATGAGTGGCAAATGCTCTCCAGGTTTTAAGGCACAAGTTTCGGGAGCAATTGGAAATACTAGGTACTGCAACTTGGGTAATGGCATGCAAAGCATGTGTTCTACCGCTAAACTACATCCTCCTCTAATAAATGCAGACATTTAATGGAATAGAGATCAGTGTTTTATTGTGGGTAATATAAACTATGAAAGAATTAAAACAAGTGAGAACCAATGGTTCCTCTTCTCACTCCAGAATTCTGTACATTAGAAGCAGCTTGTTTCATATTCTCAAGGTTTTTAGTTTAGTGGCCATTAAAAAGAGACTATTTAGCAACCCAGAATGTAGCAACAGATCAAAGGTCCCCAGTTCCACAGCCACCACTTGGCACCAAAGTTTGCCACATAGGAATGAAAGAGAGAGAGACATACAGAGAGAGAGAGAGAGAGAGAGAGAGAGAGACTGAGAAAGAGAATGAATTGTCTACCCCCCTATCTTCAGTATGAAGTTCTCTGATATGGGGAAACCAGAACATGTCAGTCATTTAAAAAGAAAAGGCAGCTGAGATTCTCACAATATACTGTGTCCACGCATTGAGTAGCAAGGCTCTAACTTCAAACTTTGCTTGGACACCAACTGTGGTCTTTAATGAACCCATGGATGCTTCAAGCAGTGCATGTACAACCCGAATTTATAAACTGTCATCACACCATTACAGAGGCAACTTATTAGCACTTTGAAATGAGCCATGTCAACCACAAAAATTAGCAGCTGTAATTTTCATAGAACATTAATTAGCAAACTGTGATGAAATATATTTAGCAATGCATATTAAGAATGTAAAGGTGTGAAATGCTACAAATGCAAGCTACTTAGCTAATTTGCCAAAGCTAAACTGGTACTGCTGTGATCACATATCCTCCCTGTGCCACAGTCATGCTGTCACAATTTAAAATAACAAACAGATGCATGTTTCTTTTTTTCACTTCATTTTTAAAGTGTTTAGACATATTCTGTATTAAGTATAGTGCTCTTTTATAGCAGCACGTTATAATTAAAAGTTGATGATGACACTCTAAATAATGCCAAGAATTAAATGTGGAATTCTGTACACTGTCACACCGAAAACAGTGTGAACACATTGCACACAGCTGCTGCACAATTTCCACCCTTAAATTTCAACAGGGCTCTGACAAAACACCATTCAGACAAACAGAGGACAAAGACTCCACCACAGTCTGTTGGGCCCAGTTCAGAACTAGAAGACTGGAATAAGTATAACTGCGCAATACTACTTTAAAAAAATATTTATAATTAACAATAGTGGGATGGGGATAAGTAAGCATGAGCAACTGGAAAGATGGGTGGGAAACTCCCAAGAGATTGTGAACCACATGGCAGGATCCTGTAAAGCTGCACTCTTCACACATAACAGTATACCCACGTTTAAACACAAAATTCATTTATGTTTGATGTATACCTTATACACATATACCTGAAGATAATGTTATGCAAGATTTTTAATAATTTTGTGCATGAAACAAAGTTTTTGTACACTGAACCATCAGAAAGCAAAGAAATCACTATCTCAGCCATCCATGAAAAATGTTTCAGATTTTGGGGCATTTCAGATTTCAGAAAAGGAAGTCTCAACTTGTATCCCTGCACTACTGTTTTACACAGAGAAGAGACTTTTGCACAAGTAGTTAAACTATGGCCTATTACAGACAGCCAAAATAAAGCTGCTTCGAGTCACAGTGGGGGTATGGTGGAGCATGGCTTTGGTGCAACTTCTGGACTCTTAGGATGCATGCATCATTGAAACACCATACCTCCACTGTGACTCAAAGCAGCTTTATTTTGGCTTTCTATAACAGGCCAATATCTCACTTTCCTTGTTAAATAAAGGCTTTTCCTTGGCCTAACACAGTCCAGGGGTGGGGAATGGCAAAATTGTTCTTCAACATTTTTGGTTTTTGGGAAAAAAATGAACAAAAAGGAATAGGCATGGGAACCTTATTGAAAATAACTGCTGCATATTTTTTGAACCTTTAATGAAAATTGAGACTGAATGTATTTTAAAAATTAGAAGACTAGGGTTTAGAAGAGCACCTATAAAGGTGCTGCATAGAATCATCAAGTATAAAGTTATATTTATATATTTTAAATTAAATACTAAAGTCACAATCATCTGTGCCATAGTACAGTCGGCCCTTATTATCCATGGTCTTGCCATCTACAGTTTCAAGCATCCACAGACAACAAGCCCGCATTGTCCCCAATGGCACATGGCTACGCCAACATTGAAAACAGCCCCCATTGTCCCATGGTGGGTCATGCATGCAATCACACTGCAAGTTCCATTGTCCCCAGTGGTGGCACTGCAGTGTGCATGCACCACCACAGGATAACGGAGGTTGCTCCTAATGGTGGCGTGACCACGTGCACATGCCGCCATTGGGGACAATGCAGGCTTGAGCATCTCTGGATTTTGGTATTCGCTGGGGGGAGGGGATCCCGGAACAGATCCCCTGTGAATACTGAGGGCCAGTTGTATTCCTGATTTCTCTGTATTGATATGAAAGCAACAATGAAGACAGCTGACAGGGAAAAAATAAGATCATCTCATTTGAAATGTGCTTTTGAAGGAGAATGTTAAAAATACAACCAAAAAGAGAAAGAAATGGGTTGAAGACCAATTTAAGCCTGACCTCCCACTAGAAGGCAAAATGACTAAATTGTGGCTATTGTAATCTGTACACATCTCACTGACACAATTCATTGAAAAAATTATAATACCCAGTACTGTAATGTGAAAGCAAGCTACAAGAAAAAAGGAAGATGTCAATTATTATTATTATTATTATTATTGTTGTTGTTGTTAATGTTATTGTTGTTATATTATTTGTATCCCGCTCTTTTCTCAGGGCTGCTGCAGCCTGGGTGCCAGGCACACTTTGAAGGCTGCTTTTCAAAGTTGGGAAGCTCCCAGCTTTGAAAAGTGGCCTCTGAAGCTAGGCTGGGCTGCATTCACCTGGCGGAATTGACAGTGAATTACAGTGGTGCCTCGGGTTACGAAATTAATTCGTTCCGCGGCCACTTTCGTAACCCGAAAAGCCTTCGTAAGCCGAATTGCCATAGGCGCTAATGGGGAAAAGCCGCGATTCCGTGCGAAC
>NC_056522.1:115861458-116033398 GCF_019175285.1 Sceloporus undulatus | reverse complement strand
AAAAAATAAGATCATCTCATTTGAAATGTGCTTTTGAAGGAGAATGTTAAAAATACAACCAAAAAGAGAAAGAAATGGGTTGAAGACCAATTTAAGCCTGACCTCCCACTAGAAGGCAAAATGACTAAATTGTGGCTATTGTAATCTGTACACATCTCACTGACACAATTCATTGAAAAAATTATAATACCCAGTAATGTGAAAGCAAGCTACAGTGGTACCTTGGGATACGAAATACCCAGGTTACGAAATTTTCGGGATACGAAAAAATCCCATAGGAAAACATTGTTCCGGGTTACGAATGTTTTTTCGGGTTACGAAAAAACTTTTGGTGCTTTTTTCGGCTTTTTCGCACGGAATCGCGGCTTTTCCCCATTAGCGCCTATGGCAATTCGGCTTACGAAGGCTTTTCGGGTTACGAACGGTGCCACGGAACGAATTAATTTCGTAACCCGAGGCACCACTGTACAAGAAAAAAGGAAGATGTCAATTATTATTATTGTTGTTGTTGTTGTTGTTAATGTTATTGTTGTCATATTATTTGTATCCCACTCTTTTCTCAGGGCTGCTGCAGCCTGGGTGCCAGGCACACTTTGAAGGCTGCTTTTCAAAGTTGGGAAGCTCCCAGCTTTGAAAAGTGGCCTCTGAAGCTAGGCTGGGCTGCATTCACCTGGCGGAATTGACAGTGAATTACGTGCTATAATTCCCGCTTGCATCCCTCTACCCTTTTTATTTAAAAAAAAGTGTGGGGCATTAGCAGGTTGTTGTGGAAGGTTTTTTCACACTATCTTTTGTGTTTAGTGTTTTAATTGTGTTTTAAAATACACTGCCTCAAGCCTTGAGGAAAGGTGGGAAATAAAGACATTATTATTATTATTATTATTATTATTATTATTATTATTATTATTATTACCATTATATTGCAAAAGGTTTTAAATTGTCTCTAATTCAGTACTATTTTAACATGATAGTGGGTTTTTAAACTATTTTTTTTACTATTTTATATACTATTATGATTGATTTATTGAGTTTTAATCTGGGTTGTAAACTGTAATACAACAACAATGGAGTTTTTTTTAAAAAAATTAAGGGACAAAATCTTGGAGCCAAGTATATCTACACTTAAATAAGCATAACAAAGACAATTGAATGGAACGGAACACCCCATTCACACCAAAACACTTACCTATTGAGCAATTATGATGGACTCACGGGACAGAGGTCCACTCCTTCCACTGAGGTCTCACAGACATCACAGTCTTCCAGTTTAGAAAATTAAGAATATTTTTATGTTAAATAGTGTGCGTTGGGGGGGGGAGGGGCCTATTTAAAAAGTTACTAGCTGCTCCTGGGGGTTTCCAGGAAAGGCAATTCATCCTAATTTTTCCAGAAAAGGATGGCCCATAGAAGTTTGGAAAGAGGCCACAAAACAGCTGGGAGTGGGGGTGGCTGAACAGGGCCCTGTGGCTAAACTTCACTGTTGTTGTTAACTGCCTTTGAGTTGATCCTGATTCATGATGACCTTAACTCAGGGAGCCCTGTGGACAAGGCATCTCTAATACCCCAATCCTCCACTGCTTTGCTTAAGTCCTGTAGATTCAGACCTATGACCTCCCTGAAAAAGTCCAGCCATCTCAGTGTGGGTCTTCCTCTTTTTCTGCTACCTTTTACTTTCCCTTGCATTATTGTCTTTTAAAATAAGTTATGCTTTTCCATGATGTGGCCAAAATATGACAGCCTCAGATTTGTCATCTTGATCTCCTGGGAGATTTCAGGATTGGTCTCTCCTAGAATGAATCTTTGTCTTTCTGGCTGTTCACAGTATCCTCAGTACACTTCTCCAACATCACATCTCCAATGAGTTTCTTCACTGGCCAGCTCTCATAACTGTATATGGTGTTAGAGAACATAATGGTTTGGACACATTTTAGGGCTCAATTGTATATCTTTAAATGTTAGTATCTTGACTAGTTCTTTTGAGGGTGCCCTTACCATTCTTAGTCTTGTGGTCATTATTTTTGTTTTCTTTGGCGCATTACAGACCGCCCATTTGGGGCGGCCAGTAACTGGCCCTTTCCCCACCGGATCGGGGCCTCAGCTGCCACAACGGCAGTCTCTGAGGCCCCAATCCACCACTTTCCAAGCTGCAGGGAAGCTGCAAAAGGTGGCAGGGAGGAGGAGAAAGGGGCCACTTGGCCCCTTTCTCGTCTGCGTCGCTGGCGCAGCCATGTAAAGGCTACGCCCAGCGACGCAAAGCTGGAAGGAGCTCCGAAACAGAGCACCTTCCGGGGCTGCAGAAGGGGCGCCCTTGCGTGGCCCCACTACGTCACAACCGCACCGCCCCGTTTAGAGGCAGCGTGGTCGTGACATAGTCATGGCGGCGCCCGTGTGCATAGGGCGCCGCCATTTTTTACGGACTCGGTCCGTACTTTTATGCCCGTTTGTAACAGGCCTTTATGTTAAGCAGTAAGTTTGCCTTTTCACTTTCTTCTTTGACCTTCCTTAGTAATTGTTCCAAGTCTTTGGTGTTTTCTGCTAGTAGGATGCTGTCATCTCCATATCTTCGAATGTTGATGTTCCTTCCTCCTATCTTCACCTTACCCTTGATACAACCAGCTGAAAAGGGAGCAGGTGTGTACTGCAATGTTTCATACTGCTTGCATGCAACATTTCTCTTCCTGCACTGAAACAGTCATAATTAGTGTCCCTGACAAGTTTCACAGATAGTCATGGCACCTTCATTTTAGGACACTGATGAAAGATTCAGGGTGTGTGTGTCTTAAAATGCCTTCCTAGAATCTTGTTCTTGTCCTGCTTCATCAGCAACACTGCAGAGTATTCTCATTTCTATTACTATTATATACTATTTCAAGTCACTCCATATAAAACAGCCAGAAAATAAAGTGTCACATTTGGTTAATGAATTGGAACTCATACAAGACATTTCAATCTGGCTTTTGTATTAGGGCATAGCAAAACAGAAATGGGTTAACTGTCAATATTTTGAGTGTCAACTTGCATTTTTCTCTGCCTGTGTAATTCTACCACCACCATACCTGGCAGTGCCCAGATTATGATTAAGAACTACTCCGAAATTAGTTCCATCACAAAGGAAACAAAAATTAAATGTGTGTGGAAGATTGCTGGTTTCCAAATTTAAAATCAGTTTGCAAACCTGAAATTAACACCTCTGAACAAAGGGAAACATTTAAAGCTTTCACAGAGAGACTTAGGCTGCAGTACTATGCAGAATTATAGGGGAGTAAGTCTCACTAAATGAAGTGGGCTTTTGTTTAAAACACATGAAAGACTACACAGTAAGACAGTATCAGGAGCATACAGTGCAAGGAGAAAAGTGCTTTGTTTCTTGACCTTTGAAATAAAGCCATCTCAAATTTTAGCAATACTATTATTCTTTACAATGGAAACAAAAAAACTGTGAAAACCCACATTTTAAATCTATCAGGGCATAATCATAGACAAGTACAGATTTTTTAAAAGTCTGAATCTGGAATAAGCAACAGTGATTCCAAACAAGATACTATCAGAGATCTCTTTACAACAATCTTTAGTGCTAGATAAGAGTAAAAAATGGAAGAGCCTTTCCCAGAACAGAAAACAAGGGCATTGTTTTGTGGGGAATGGGTCCAATTTTTAAAGAAACGGCTCTAATTTCTACTATCTAGCATAGAAACGGCAACAAAATCAGTAAAATTAACTTCATTAACTAAGCAATTTACATTGTAATCGGAGCTGTTATCTGCCTGTATATGGCAATTCTATGAATGGGAGACCTCCAAAACCCTATTAACAGCCCTGCTCAGATCTTACCTTGCCCTTATTTTTATTAGACTTCCACCCATACCCTGTATATCAGGGAAGCTTAAAATGAAATACCAAAATCATCCTTATGTAATAATACATTAGAAACAAAAACCAAGCAAAACAGGTCAACAGAATCATGTTTACTTTATTTATATTTATTTCTTTGATATGCCACCATTCTCCCAGATTGGTACCTAAGGCGGCTCACAGAAGAAATTCATTTTAAAAGTCTAAAAAGATAAAAAGGATTTCCCCTGATGTCACAAAGATCATAGAGTGGATGCAAAGTGAATCCCTAAGGCAGATGGGAGTAAGTGGCTATTCCTGCCCCTTGCATTTTAAGTGAGACTTCATCATTTCCTATTGTGACATTGCATCATTTCCTGCTGTCATTCTGGCCAATTTTTCTGTTTGTTTTTTCAGGTGGTGGGGAGGGGCTCTCGAAGGTACAGCGCTTTGGGGGCAGCTGGTAGAGCCTTTCAGGGAATACAGAAGTAAGGCTCAGGCACTGTATATGGCCTACAGCCTACACTTTCCACAACCTTGCTGTAGGACAATGGTTCCAAACCTTTAGTTCTCCATTTGTTTTGGACATCAGACTGAAGAAGCCTCAGCCAATTTGAACAACAGTCAGGAATCATGGGAGCTGAAGTTCAAAACATCTAGAGCACAAAAGGCTGGGAACCACTGCTCTAAGGGGAAGACCTTTCAAGGCATGTCACCTCTGAAAATATTCAGGAGAGATGTTTCTTTCCATTTTAAGTCCCCTATTAGGGAAAAATCCTTGTCAAAACCATGGGAGAAGACAAGGCAGTCATTTCGCTGTACAACAGCTGCATGTCTTTAGAACCTCAATGCTACTACTACCTAGCATGATAGTATTATTATTGTTGTCAGGTTTTCTATTGAAGACCAGAGGCACATACTTTTATCTCACCGATTAACAAATCAACAACTTTTTAACAGCATGCATTATCATTACTGATAATGATGATTATATTTATTTGTATCCCACTCTTTTCCCAGAACTAGGACTCAGAGCGGCTTCACAACATTAAAAAACAGGACAATTAAAAACATAGAAAAAAGGATGTTAAAAGGAATTAAATGATTACATTTTTTTTGAAATGGTACAACATCCCAGCCTGTCTTTGTAACAGTTCCTTAAAAGCCTGTGTGAACAGGTAGGTCTTAACCTGCTAGAGGAAGGCCATCAAGAAGGGAGCCATTCTGATCTCTTTGGGCAGGGAGTTCCAGAGTCTAGGGAGTGTGATGCTTATGTTCCACCGAGAAGGCCCTTTCTCACATCCCCACCAACTGTGCTTGTGATGGACAGAGAGAAGAGCCTCTCCAGAGGATCCCAGAGACTGGGCCGGTTCATACAAGGAGATACGGTCTGTCAAACAGTGTGGACCTGAGCCATGTGGGGCTTTATAGGTAATAACCGACACTTTGAATTGCGCCTGGCAGTCAATAAAGCAGGGGTATATACAGAATATCATATACTGTACTCAGGTCTAAAAAATTTAGTTTAAAAATCAGCCCCAAAAAACAGGATCAACTTATCCATGGGTCAATGTAAGTATTGTACCTTAACTCTTATTAAAAATACAAACCATCCTCTTCTTTGAGTAGAGTGGGTGAGAGCCTAGCCCATCCTGGGAGAATCTAAAAGAAGCACTGACACCCCCCCCCCCCTTTACTGCAGCTCTGCTTCTGGCTTTTCTGAATGCCTGAGTGGAGAAATGGTGGCTTTCTTTGGCATCATTTTTCTTTACTTCATGCTTTACATCATTTATTACATGTCCCTACATTTTACCCTCAACTTATCCATGGGTCATATCAAAATCGCTAATTTTGGCATCAAAACTTGATACTGTACTCAAATATATAGGATAATTCTCATTTTCTATTCCCATTTTTTAAAGCAAGATCAATTCTTTGTTTTAAACTAGTTCACTGGCTGCTTTTAACAACTAATTATTCAACTAATTAAGCCAATTAAATTTCATTATAATGTTATTGTATCTATTGCTATCCTAGAGCCTGGGGGCAGCCACTGAGAAGGCCCTCCCCCATGGTCTCACCCGACGTACTTGTGAGGGAAGGAGGTCAGAGAGAAGGGGCACCCCAGATAATCTCAAAGCATGGGTAGGTTTGTAAAGGAGAATACAATTCTTCAGATAATCTGGACCATAGGGCTTTATAGGTCAAAGCCCAGAAAGCCTTGTGCCCAGAAATAGACCAGCAGCCAGTGGAGCTGTTGCAAAAAGAGTAGCAAAAAGAGTGTTGCATCCCTACTCTTAACCATTAGTACTGTATAATATTCAGCAAAAACATAAGCCACACACTCCCTCAGAGTGTAGTGGAGTCTCCTTCCTTGGAGGTCTTTAAGCAGAGGCTGGATGGCCATCTGTCAGGTATGCTTTGATTGAGAGTTTCTGCATGGCAGAATGGGGTTGGACTGGATGGCCCTTGTGGTCTCTTCCAACTCTACAATTCTATGATTCTATGAAAAACATTCTCAGATTAAATACATAAAGGGAAGAGAAGAAAGACAAACAATGCAAACAGTATGGATGGGACAGAAAAAGGTCTTCAGAACAATGTATATTCTGGTTTACACTGATTTCTGAAAACCAATATACTTTAAGGACAAGACAGTTGTTCTACAGAAGCAGAATTTAACCCATCAGGGTGAAAAGGGGAAAAAACAGATAGTGTGTTTTGAGAAATTCAACATTTAAGTTACAAAATAATTAGTCTCCCAGTGTGCATACTTAAATAATGATCTAAATGCATCAACCAGGGGGGCAATTCATATTATTATCTTGCTTTCTTTGCTTTTTTTACTCTTGACTTCACTAATCATGGATATTCTAACCTCTGATATTGCACTGTCAGCTTTGATTGATGCTAATAAATTCTTTAATCAGCTATGACAACCTTCAACAAGTGTATCAATCTGTTCATATTTTTCTTCCTCTTTCGATCATTTTGTTGTCCCTTTTTTACTTATTACTGTAGGAGATAAAATGAAAGATACAAATTTATAAAATGTAAATGTAAGGGACGTGGTATTAGAATAAACCCTCTGATAGCATGGATGATTATTCTGAAAAATATTAACTTTTAACATGAAGCAATACAACAGAGAACAAAATGAAACAAAAGATTCACTATACATAAGGAGTGCTCAGAAGACAGGATGACATTTACTGGTCAAGCTAGGTGATCTGACGTAGATCAGTGGCAAAATCAAACTGATTCTCCTCCCTCAGTTCTGGTACTCAAAACAATTTCTTGGCTTCAGAATTCGGAACATTTGTTTTCTGAACCATGGCTCTCCTTGCTCCATATCAGAGATATGTTACAGACAGAAAGCAAGGCCCTGGATGTTTTCCTGGGTATGGAGGGACAGATCACTATCTGAGAGGAGTTTCTGCAAGTCTAAAAAGTAAGATGGAGACTCCTCCAGGCTTGAGTGTGCTTCAAATGGTAATTCTGTGAAAGCTCTGGTCAATCATTGGGATGGCCCAAGTAGTCAACACAATTTCTCTTGAGCAACTTCTCCTTGTTGAGGGAATCAGGGTGGCTCCTTGGTTTTCCAAGGAATTTGGGACAATGAAGCAGCAGGAGTGATGAGCAACACAACAGTGGAGGAAAACTCAGGACAAATTTTACTAGATGTAGGCCAATGCCCATATTAAAGTTCATGCTGTAGTAATAATAAAGAAACCATGCTTTTACTCTCTCACACACACACTTGTGCAATCATCCATCTGAGTTGTTCTGAGTTGTGAAATGTGGTTATATCAAGGACAGGTGAGACTTGAGAAACAGAGTACCTGGTTGTGACAGTATTCCTGGACACTTTTGCTTTTGCTCTGATCTTATGGATTCACCCTGATGTAAGTTTCATGATTACAATGGATCCAATTGGCACACCTCTAGTGCTATCCATGTACTGGATATTTTTCAGTATGGATACCCTGAGGATATTGAAAAGATCTTCTGGGGATATCAAAACAGTGGTGTTCTTGCCCTTCTTAGCTGATTAAGGGAGCCAGCAGAAGACTGGTTGAGAGGGCAGAGAGAATGTAAATATATTTTTAGGTGAAGCAGTAATACTTTTCAGGTCCATAATGGATGTTATGAAACACTTACTGAAGAAGCCTTCTCTAGGTTCCACCAAACAGTAATTCCTTGGCAGTATCAATTTGCCATTCTGATGCAATATATTAATCATGTGGAAACATCTAAGCTTCAGAGATTCTTGGATATGTGACTTCTGCATAAAACATATAAACTGTCACACCATATTCTTAAATAAGCTAGAATGTTTAACTTTATAAAGACTTTAATTTTTTTAACTTCCATAATGTAGGACTACACATACTCCACTCTAAAAAGGAAATCAAAATTGTAGGTTTTTCTAACTGGGTTTGTTGAACAGTGGGCTTAAATTCATTCTAAGAAAAAGATCATTTCCTTCTTTAGGCCTTTAACATTTAAGAGATAAAATTTAGTGTATGCATATAAATTAGGCTGCATAAGTAAAACGTGAACTGATATCTACTGAATTTTTAAGCCAAGTTAGTTTTGCATGAATTGTTAGATTAAGCTCATTAGACTAAAGTTATAAAGCCTCCTTACATGAAAATGTCATATTTAAGATTTTCTTGTTCATTGTTCTTTTAAGGTAAAGGTAAAGGTATTCCCCAGAGACAAGGTTGTCAAGTCGTGTCCGACCATGGGGGGGGGGGGGGTCATCTCCACAACTATGCAGAAGAGCCAGTGTTGTCAGAGGTTACTGTGTGGTCATGTGGCCAGCATGATTGCACAGAACGCTGTTTGTCTTCCCACCGAAGTGGTATGTATTTATCTACTTGCATTTACATGCTTTCGAACTGTTAGGTTGGCAGAAGTTGGGACTGGTGATGGGAGCTCACCTCATCATGCGGCACCTGCCGATCTTGCAATCAACAGAATCAGTGTCTTAACTACTTGAGCCACTACATCCCCATTGTTCTTTTAGAGAAACAGTAAACATTCTCGTGAATTCCTAACGTTGTTGCTTATTCTATATAGTCACCACATTAAAGGACATCTTTTAAAAATGAAACAAAATGAAAAGAAAAGCTAGTGAAAATGTATTGTATATGTTCTTACACTTTGCTTCCATTTCACCACTCCCACCCCATACATCTCTGATTCAAATCTATTTCTCTGCAAGGGAGTATTCACCCCACCAAACCCAGCTGTTATTCTGAAATGTGCACAGCTAAATCAAAGATAATTGGACTTCAGAGTACCTTTAAATTGTAGTCTAGGAAAAGAATCTAGCTTAATGTATCATTTGCATTAAATGTAAAGACTGCTTTTTATCCTTTAACATTTATAGTACTTTTCATATGTTGGGAAAACCACAAAAGAGTTATACAGTAGTTTTACAGATGTGTGGATTTCTTTGCACAAAAGAATTTTGTGGGAAGTCATTAAATCTTGCAAATAAAATCAATAATCAGCTCTGAGGATTCCACAATGTTCCATGTTATTAATGCAAGTAAGGAAATACACCTCATAAGTGAAATTTTGGGTTTTTTTTATGAATAGTCTGCTGTCATCATCATATTTGTATTGAGTACACTAAAATGTCTTACATATAATTCCATATTTTTAAAACCATGTTTGATCTCATTAACATTCAGATTTATTGAGTTATTCTGCAACGATAAGTGACTAAAGTGACTATAACATTATCACATTTAACAATTCTGACTTTAAATATGTGGCCACTGTTTACCTGAAATACCAAGTAAGGTAATGATGTAATTTTGATACAATGCTACTTACTTCAGCACAGCAGTCAGCACACAACATCCTAAGCTGTTAACTCACTAGCACAAAAAGTCCTACTGCTATCAGCCCTGTGCAACTAGGCATTCTATACTGTATCTGTCTCTCACCAAATAGTAATTACCAGTAAGTCCCATTTACTAAGAACCATTCACAGTGGCTCTCAGCATCTAGACAAGTTCACAACATGGGTTAGCAGGATCTTATAAAGAAGCTAACTTCACATTTTGTATTTATCCGCTAGTGAAAATAGAATTCTGCTTTCAAGTTGTACTGAAGGGACACCATTTTGCGATGTCATTATATTTAATGGGACTTGAGCATACACGGATGTTATACACAGGGGATCTTGGAACCAAACCCCAGCATATAACAAGGGTCCACTGTATCTGAAAATTTTTGCAAGGTAATAGAGTTGTTAAATAGTTTATTGAGAAATGAGCAGCAACAATGCTGGGATGATGATGATGATGATGATGGAATACTGCTATTTCTTACCCGCCTTTCCCATAGGTCGAGGTGGAGAACAACAATTAACAGACACACTACATCAGTTAAAATACACACCAATTTAAAGAGACAAATAAGATGTACACATATTAAAATAATCCAAATTTAAAATTCACAATTTAAAAATAATCTGGATAAGTCTACTGGAAGAGACTGGTCTTTAAAGCTCTTTTAAATTCAGACAATGTATTCAGCTGTTGAATCTCTTCTACAGTCTAGAGATGTACTACCTTAATAACCTTAGTCCTACAGAAATGTTAGATTCCACAGAGAAGTATTCAAGAAAGCATTTTACAACTTTAATATTATCATATAACAGTTTCCAGCTCATTTTACATGTTATCTTTCCTTAACAAAAATTAATTTCACACTCACAAAAATTAACAGATGTTTGAATGCTGTGTAATATTTTGCCTGTTTGAATGAAACACAAATATTCTACCACATCCTGTTATACACTGCCAGTTTGATTTGGAGTTATACTAGATGAATATTGAAGTAAAATGTACAGACATTTAAATTAAGTCAAATAATCTTATTTCATATACTTTGTTAAATTCATTCAGAGTTCAATAAGAAATCTCCCAACATATATCAATTTAGCAATTATTTCTACATATAAGAGCAAGAGGAAAGAGTACAAGAAGAAGTTTTAAGCAAAACATTTGCTTAGCCTGCATATGTGTCCCTTCAAGTTGCCTGTCAATTTATGGTGACCCCAATGAATTTCATAGGGTTTTGTTTGGCAAGGAATATTCATAGGTGGTTTTACCAATTCATTAATTTAGCCCACATAACCTGGTATTTGTTGGCAGTTTCCCATGTAACTACTGATCAAGGATGATCCTGTTTAGCTTCCAAGATCAGACAGCAGTTTGTGCCTTCAGGATATTTAGCCTGTGTGTGTGTGTTAATTCAAGTCATCTGTCAGCTTATGGCATCCCTATTTCATGGGTTTTTCTTAGGCAAGGGATACTGAGAGGTGGTTTTGCCAATTCCTCCCTCTGAAATATTGCCTGTTATTCCTTGGTGGTCTCCCATCTAAGTGCTAACCAGGGTTGACACTGCTTAGCCTTCAAGATCAGACATGATTTGGTGTCTATTTGTACTGAATTCAAAATAAGGGGAGTTTTTTTGGTGTTTTTTTTTTTTTAAGAACTGTTTGCTACAGAACAACATTTCAATTTTACAGCACTGGCTCTTGGATTAACAACTGTAAGGATAAAGGAACATATATTGTTCACCTGCAGGTGACACTGTTGGACCAGTTCATGCAAACGCAAAGGCAACAACTGTAAATAGTTCTTCTCAGCATGTTCAACTGTTTCAGATCAATGACAGATCCAAAACACAATTATTTTTCTTATGCTTTCTCTTAGTCATTTCATGTTGTACTGCAGTATCAAATCCCAGCATAGTGATGAATTTAACTACTTCATTTTAGCTCCACCAAAGTGTAAGCTATTCAGGGTGAGAACAGAAGAACTAGAAGTATTCAGACAAATAGAAAATCTGGAAGACAGTGCAAACTAAAAAAAAATTCTGCAAAAAGTCTATTTCTGTGAGTTAGCACTTCTGTAAAGCCTTGATTTTTTTTTAAAAAAAATTGTCTAAAGTACTCTATATATCAATAAGTGGATACAGCCATTTTCTCTTAAAACAACTGGAAGCGATTCACAAAAAACAAAGAAAGCTTTGTATAAACCCACATTTTGGCAACCCATCTACCATTCTTTACAAACAACATTTTGTCCTAATTCTTCCCAAATTCAAGATGGTTTGTGGTCTAGATTGTATTTATGTATTAAAGGTATTCATAAATCCATTTCCTGCAATCAGGGTCATCCACAGCATTGTACAACAGAATCACAACCTATTAAAAAGAGAGCAAACAAACAAAGCCATCTACTGAAAAGGATTAAAAATGGTTTCAATAGCCAAAAGTTTGATAAATTAACTGCCTGCTGGAAGTTCAGTAGTGAGCTACCCTGACTCCTTTGAAAACGAGTTCCACAAGTAGGGTGCTGTGTCTTGTATATTTACCAATATATCCTCTCAGAGTAGTGAAATATGCAACAGAGCACCCACAGAAGATTTCATGTGGGAGGTGGTGGTCTTTCAATAGTCTGACCTCAAATCATTTGCCCTCATCCAAACTTTCTGAATGTTTGAAGTGCTTTACACATTACTATATATACTCGTGTACAAGTCAACCTCATGTATAAATCGAGGGAAGGTTTCAGGGTCAAAATCCTGGGTTTTGATATGACCTGTGGATAAATTGAGGGTAAAACTTAGGGGGCTATAAGGAAGGATGGAAAGGGGGAAATACCACTTCTGTTCTTCCTTCTCCTTCTCTGGAACTTTCCTAACTGATTCCCCCAGGTGCTGGAGGAGAGGTTTTAACATCGGATTGAGAAAGGAAGCAAGTGGATTTAAATGGAGAATTGTTTCCATAGGAAGCCAGGTCTTGCAAAATGGACTGGAGAGATAGTTTTAAATTGATAGTTTATATATGTAAGGTCTTGCAAAAGGGACCAGAGAGAGAGAAGCAATGGATTTAAATGGGGAGATTTTTCCATGCCAGGTCTTGCAAAAGGGAGCAAGAGAGAAGCAAGTGGATTTAAATGGGGAGGTTTTCCCATGAGAAGCCAGGTCTTGCAAAACAGGGCAGAGAAAGGAAAAATCGGATATAAATTGAGGGTTTTCCATGGAAAGCCAGGGCTTGCAAAAGGGAGCAGAAGAGAAGTAATTGCAAAACGGAGCAAGAAAGAAGCAATTGGATTTAAATGGAGAGGCTTTTCCATGGGAAGCCAGGGCTTGCAAAATGGGGCAGAGAAAGAAGCAATTGAATTTAAATGGAGACGTTTTTCCATGGAAGCCAGGGCTTGCAAAAGGCAGCAGAAAGAGAAGCAACTGAAAAATGGAGCAAGAGAGAAGCAATTGGATTTAAATGGAGAGTTTTTTTTCTATAGGAAGCAGAGGCTTGCAAAATGGAGCAGAGAGAGACGCAAGTGCTTTTAAACAGGGAGTTTTTCGACTAGGAAGCAAAGGCTTGCAAAACGGACTGGAGGGGTAAGGAATTGGTGTTCAATGGAGATTGGGGTGGCAGGCTTGCTTGCTTTAGAACCCTCCTAAGCACTGCTGATCTACTGACCCTTCTATAAGTCTACCCCAAAATTTTAGGGGCTATTTTGAAATCTTTTTTTATTATATATATATATATGTTTTTATTTTCCTTATAATAATTATACAATCGTACACATAGAAGAAAGAAAAAAGAACATGTACAAATAAACACGTATAGCACATAAACAAGCATATTAAACATGGTTAGCGTATCTTCCATACCATTAAAGGTTACCCTTAATACTTAAAAAAAACCTCTTGTGTTCTTGCATTTTATAACCGTGTTTTATACCCTGATAACATCACGTCATAAATTATATCAACAGGTCTTTCTTGATGTCGAGTGATTCCCTCCAGAGTTTGAGTACTGGATACCATTCTTTTTTCCACTCATTTTCAGACCTATTATTTACCAGCATTGTAAATCTGTCCATTTCTTTCATTTCTTGTGATTTTATCATCCATTCCTCCAAAAATAGTGGTTTATTGCTTTTCCAATTTTGGGCAATAACCAATCTTGCCGCCGTCACCAAATATAATAGTACTCTCCAGTATTTTTTTTCCAGCTTTTATATCTGTGGTCGGCAACATGTTTAATAAATAAAATTCCGGTGACATTTTAAATTTACAACCAAATATCCTTTGTACTGCTAGATGGATTCTATACCAAAATTTGCTAACCTTTTTACACAACCATCACATATGAAGTAGTGTACCCTCACCTTTTTTGCATCGCCAGCATTTCAAGTCCTGTATTTTGTAGATGTTCTTTATTTTTGCAGGAGTAAGGTACCATCTGTTTGTGATTTTTAGATGGTTTTCTTTTAAGGCTTGAGAGGCAGTAAAGCTATTTGTTTTTTTCCATGATTTTTGCCAATCCTCATAAGCAATTGGATGTCCTATGTCTTGTGCCCATCGTATCATGTTTTCTTTTATTGTTTCTTTTTCTAGGGCTCTATTTAGTAGAACTTTATAAAATTTTGATGTTTTCTTTCTTTCCTGTTTCCATCATATTATATCTAATTCATTTATCACTGTTTCTATCCCTCTTTTCTTTGTATCCTCTTTAAACTTTGATTTGATCTGCGCATACTCAAGCCAATTTAAATTGTAACCCCCTTTGTTTAATTCTTTTCTTTCTTTTAATTTGATTTCTCCCTTTTTCTCCACTTTTGTTAGTTCTTTATAAGTCTGCCATTTCTGATCATTTTCCCCGTTATACCTGAAGGCTTCTTGAATTGATGTCCAAAGTGGTAGTTTATTGTAGAATATTACTCTCACCTTATCCCATGTAGACAAAAGAGTTTTCCTTATAGAATGGTTCAGAAAGTCCTTAGATGGTACCTGATCTTTATATAGTAGATATGCGTGCCATTCATATTTTAGATCCATCCCTTCCAAATTCAAAAGGTCTAAGTTTTCAAATTTAATCCACTCTTGGATCCAACACAACTTGTTAGCCCTCATGTATAATC
The DNA here is from genome assembly GCF_019175285.1 of Sceloporus undulatus. NCBI lineage: Eukaryota > Metazoa > Chordata > Lepidosauria > Squamata > Phrynosomatidae > Sceloporus > Sceloporus undulatus. Next base: position 116,018,600 of record NC_056522.1, on the reverse strand, counting down.
TTAAATCTGGCATCGCACAACCCCCTCTCTCTTTGCTATCTTTTAACACATCCCACTTTATCCTTGGTTTTCCCCCTTTCCAAATAAACTTCTTCAATTCCTTTTCCCATTGCAGTATTAACTCTTCCTTAGTAATGATTGGCAAGTTATAAAATAAAAACAAGAGCTTGGGGAGAATAGACATTTTTATAAGAGCAATTCTACCTAGAATTGACAGGTTTAGGTTGTTCCATTTCAGCAGGTCTTTCTGTATCTCCTTCCATTTGTCTTTATAATTATTTTCGTATAAATTCAAGTTATTATTTGTCAGCCATATGTCCAGATATTTTGGGGCACAAATTTCTCGACTTACAGTCGAGTATATATGGTAATTCCTCTCTCTCCATGATCACAACATCAGTCAGGGCCTTGTCAGCTATCATTTAAATAAAACTACTTCCACAGCCACGCAAATGTCTAAATTAAAAAAATGTAAGCCACTTTGATACCCTCTTGGCTGAAGAGAGGGGGTATAACTACTCTATTATTTATTATTTATTTATATGCAAATGCAATATGATATTTATCTAGATCAGCCCTGAGCAGACCTATAAACAATGGTTATCAGTGGCTATCACAAAATCCTACCCAAATGGCTAAGCACAATAATATTTTAGGCCCAGATTGTATAAAGAATTTTTTTTGCTATCTTGTGTTTTTAGATAATGTGGAAATCCCTTTTCTTTTTATGTATTGTCTCTTTAGAGTGTAAGCCTGAGCACAGGGAAATGTCTAATTAACAATTTGTAAGCCACTCTGATAGCCTTTTGGCTGAAGAGTGGGGTAATAATAATAAAATCAAAATGTATTCCTTTCTGATGATAGAGATATGGATTTGTCACTTTGCTATATTTATAGTTATATAATTGTGTTGTATAGTTTTATATTTGCATTACTCCATTCTTCCCTTGTGTGCGTGCTTGTGTATATTTTAGACCTGCTTACTGTTACTGTTTTACTTGTAAAGCATGTGCATCAATGGTGTAATATAGATGATAAAAATAGGTGATGATGATAATGGTAATTATGATAATACATACTCACTCACTTTAATCATAGATAAAGCAGAAGCATAGGAAAAACTTTGCCAAAAGCCTTCACTTCCTGGGAGACAGAGCTCTGCAGAATGGCAGGTTTCTAATGCAGAGTGCTCTAGCACCAAACAGAGATACATTGCCCTCTAGTTGGTTCCAAGAGTTTCCCATATGTCCCTCAATACAGAAATTCTCTGACATAGTGCCTTTTCCACTTTTCTGCTTAAGACTCACCCGAGACTTTGTTTCTGTAATTTGTCTAACATTTACACACACAGAAGAGCAATATAAAAGCATCTCTGATAGAAGATATTTTGGGGTGGGCAAGGGAGTAGATTTTCCAACATGGAGTTCCACCCTGAAGACAAAATTACAATGAAGTGGGAAGTAACACTTTGTTCTGGGGCATATAAATCACTCAACTATAAAGAAAAATCCATAAGGGGATAACTCAGTGTGAGACAAGGAAGTCTTCCGATTACAGAAACGATTGCATATGAAAAGAAAATTCAGCTCTCTAAAGAGAGATATACATTTTTGTAAGTATCTCCACCCCTGAACACCACTACCAACCTTTGGGTACATTGTGCTACATTTGAAAAAGAAGGCAAACGTTCTTATATTTCCAATTGTACTTCATTTAAGGGAGGAAAGAATCTAGTTTTAAATAGGGCATACCTTTATTCCTGGTGAATAAAAGAAATTACTTTTTATCATAGCTGCCACTGAGAAATGTTGGAAGAGATTTCCCAGCAAAGAAAAGGAACAAGCTTTATTCTTTATTAGTAACAGACTCTTGATGTCTTCTGGTATTGTTACAGATCCCTGAGCAAACGTTGATCAAAAGCAAATATTCTGATTCTGAAGCACTGCAGGTGTACAAAATGTTCAGCATTAAATTTTTTCTCCACCTAGTTATGATGAGGAAAAAATACAAGTATTGTTGCAATTTTTTCTTCTTTTCAAGTAAAACACTTTTAATAGGGTACTTTTCCTGCTAATGTCAGAGTCTGCATTTGCTGAAACCTTACTTGCCTTCAGAAAGCCTGCTCATCAAAATCATGACAGCACCCCCTCTCTGCTTCCAGCTGCTGCCATTTGTGGCCAAAAGTCTTTATTCCAAAACATCTAGCAGCTTGAAAAATCAGCTAGCATTAAAACACATTAGGCAAACCAAATGCCTGAGTTACAAATTGCCCTCTCCTCACTTTTACAACACTGCAGCTCATCAAAGTGCCACAGCCCTGACTGTGGGAGAGGTGGATAACCTGTGTGGTATGATGTGGTATGTATTCGTCTAGCACAGTGATTTCCAAAATGGACAGGGGCGGTGGAAAGATCCAGGGGTGCCATTCAGGGGAAAAGAGGTCAATGGGGGGGGGGGGGGGTTCAGTCAAAAATTTGGTGTGCAAGAAAGACAAGGGGAATAAGCAGCCTTTACGACCATGGTGGGGATGAAGGTGGGGATAAAATTTCTTTTTTAAGAATCCTTTAAAACCACACAAAGCTTCGCTGATCACTTTGTATAGCGGTATCGCCTGCTCTTTCCCTGTCCATGCGAAGTCTTTTGTGACTAGTGGTGGTTGGGAAACTCTAGCAAGGCTTGGGTGCAGCCATTATTTCTGTGGCTCGGAGTGGTGTCATTTTGGGACAGACTGACTGACTGGAATGAGGAGTGAGAGCATGTGGCAGCAGGGGAGAAGCAGCAGAAAAACAGAGTGTTCAAATTTGAGACCGTCCTTAAGCTTTGTGAGCTTTGCTGGCAGGTTGGAGCTACACTGAAGCTACTCTTCTCTTTCATCAGAAAAGGTTGAAAGGAGTGATAACAGAAGAAACAATGTTTGGTGGTGGAGGTGGCAACACTTGAAGCTGTGTGGGGAAGACATATCTCTGAGAAAAGATGGGGGACAGTATCAGGTGATGATTCTTGGAAAGAGGCCTTTGCTTTGGACTGGTACCTGTAGTTAAAACATATCCCTTTCCCCATCCATGACAGTCTCTAGTCCAGAGAATGTGGTCTCTGTAAACCACCTACACATATACCGACTGTGCCTCTGTCTGCCCCGATAAAGAAGCATTGAGAGTCCTTCCTTGCTGGAGTCAAGCTTTTTCCTTTGCACCTGGTCACCTTGGGAACAGCAACAGGGCAGCTGACTGAGCACAGTCTGACAATCCTCTTGGCTACAGTGGCCCTTGCCACAAGGCTGGCACAGGTGAGAGGCTTTTCAGTCTTTGCTCAGCCAGCTGCTTAGTTGCTCCTCCAGGGTGACTGGGTACAAAGGGAGCAGCAAACAAGATTGGTTGTTTTAAATGTGCAGTAGAAAAGTACACCAGGAAATAGGCACTAGAAGGCACTAGGGTTGTCATGCAAGAGGAGGAGGGGTAGCCTAAAATATTTTGGAGACCACTAGTCCAGCAATAGAGTGAAAACAAACATTTTATGCCTTTGCACTACATGTAAGGGGATTTTCCCACATTCCCCATTCATTACACCTTCTTAAACCTTCTACATCCCCTTTGTCCATTCTTCACCTCTCTTTCCAAACCACCACTCTTTCTCAACTCACACTTCCTATTGTCTTCCTCATTTTTCATACCACATTCATCTTCAATCTTCTTTTTCTTGGTCTTTTTCCAAACACCCCCCATTCATATCCTCACATACTGAAACCTTTTAACAATGGTTCCCAAACCTTGATCTTTCAGATGTTCTGGACTTCCTGACTGTTGGCCATGCTGGCTAGGGCCTCTGGGAACTGAAATCCAAAACAATGGAGGTTCAAAGTTTGGGAGCCACTGTTTTAATACATCCTTAATCCTTTCCATCCATACTCATTGACTTCCTCCATTGCCCCCTCCGGTTCATTGCCTAAACAGAAAAGACTTACAAAATTCAAACTACAGAGAGAACACTCAGTCTTCATACCCTTCATTTCTACAAATCTTTTATCTCTCTCTACCTACATTTCTAATATACCTATTCTACGTTTTTCAACCAAAAAACCTATAATGGCTTCCATTCTTCATAAATTGTATGTATTGATTCATTCTTCAGTATCTGGGTTAGCTTGTCCATTTCTATGCCTTTGTGTAATTTTAAAAAAACCAATCTTCCTCATTTGGAATACAGTGGACCCTTGTTATACGCTGGGGTTTGGTTTCAAGATCCCCCGTGTATAACAAAATCCGTGTATGCTCAAGTCCCATTAAATATAATGACATAGCAAAATGGTGTCCCTAATAAAAAATGGAACATCAAGGTAAATTTATACTTTTTTGGAACATTTTCAAACCGTGTATGCTTGAATCCGTGTATAAAAAATCCGTGTATAAGAAGGGCCGACTGTATCTTTAGCCTTCCATTTCTGAGTGAACGCAAATCTAACTGTTGTTAAATAATATGGTATTTTGTCAGATTTTCTTTCTGTTCTTTCTTCAACTATGCCTAAGAGATAACATTCTGATAACATTTGTATCTTGGTGTCCAAAACATTGCTTATTCCATCATTGACCTTTTTCCAGTATTTATTTGCCATTAAACAAGTCTACCAACAATGAAAGAAGATTCCCGGAACTATACCACATTTCCAACACCTATTATATATCTTTTTATCTATCTTAGAAATTTTATACAGGGAAGCTGGAAAATGGAAGAACATTTTATGAAAAAAATCAAATAAATTTTGAGCAACTGTATATTTTACTCCCTTGTTAAAATTTTCTCCCATTGTGCCAAGCAAATAGAGTTGCCTATATTCTTTGTCAAGCTAATAATCTGATCTTTAACTATCATATATATTTGACTATAAGTCGTCCTCGTATATAAGTCAAGGTCAATGTTTGGGACCAAAAGTGTGAATTTGTAAATAACCTGTGGATAAATTGAGGGTCAGCCACAGAGAGGATGCAGGGATGATCACTTGCCCTTTCCAGACTCTTCCCAGCTGGGCTGTCCCCACAGAGGCAGCATGGCTTGGAGGCTTGGGATGTAGGTACTGTATGACCCGTGTATAAGTCGATCTAGTTTTTTTGGGTCAATTTTTTGCCCTAAATTTCTTGACTTATACATGAATACATACAGTACCTCTTCTTCCATGTCAAGTTTCCATAGAATTTTACCTTCACATTAATTTTATCTGAATTCTTATAAAAGTTCTTCCTTAATTCCGTTTTATCCTCTTGAAATCCTTTACTGTTCTCATCCATTTTAAACCTTGCATGTGATTTTCTGTATACATACCATTGTCATTTTATACTTCCTTCTTCTAATTCTACTTGGGATTTTAATAAAAAAAATGTTCCAGCCTGTTTTTTCTAAACTGTCTCATATATTAGCCAATTGTTCTCTATTAAACTTTCTTTTCTATGAAAGGCTTCCAAAGTTGAAATCCAGAGGGAGATTTCAGGAGCAATTCTAAGTCTGTACTTTTTCCAGATTCTTAAAAATGGCCTTCTTAAACAAATGATTATTAAATACTTTATTAATTTTATCTCTGCCATATTCTAAATATGCATGCCAACCAAATGAAAGACCCTCTCCTCTTCTGTCAAAATAGTACAGTTCCATTTATTACTCAAGAACGGGGTAGGAAAGAGCGTTTTTCTTCCCTGTATTAGAACTGATTGGGGGGGTTAAAGACATCATGACTCAAGTTTTTGATGTTGAAAGAGCCCATTAGGGTGTTCATCTATACATCTCAAAAGGTCCTAATGTCATTTGCCACCCTGAGCACTACTTGCCCTATTCAGCTATGACACTCATATATTGTCTACTTAGTTTCTTTCTCCTACACGTCATCACAAGGGCAATCAGATCCCATTCTGCTCAGGTCTCCAAGCTATTACCAAGAAAAGAAACACAACAGCAAATAGAGAAACACCCAGTTCACTGAAATATTGCCTCACATAAACTAAGTATATTTTTCCAAAATAGTAAACTAGTTATATGTGGGAGCTGTGCTACTGACTCTCATTAGGGATTTATTGAGGTCTCCAATTCACAGTTTATATGATACGATAACATAATAAACTACATCAACATCTGTCTCGTAAGTGTGCTTACCACAAATCTTGTTAAATTAGACATTAATGCAGCAGTTGCCCAGATCTTTACCAAAAACTTCTATAAATGAGCTTCTGGAAGCTAATTCACCAACCCAGATTTTCCAACACTTGGCGAGGAAATAATACGAACAGACTACCTCTGAAGGCTTCTGTAGTGCATAAAAAGACCTGGAGGAGAAAAACAAGCTGATCCATTTACGTATTTTAAATCTCAGCTTACCCTGACAGATACTCTCTGCCCCAACACACATTTATTGTGTTGTGTGTCACTCTCCTAGTCCCTGGAATGATGGGGCATCTCCTTTTTATATATTTGGGGGCTTTGTATATATCAAAGTCCCACCCCCTTCAAGTGATTCCAAAAGCTTCTACATCAATTCAAAAACAAAGTTTTAAAACAGCACATCTGGAATGCTCATAATACTTCCTATACATTGCACTATTGTAAGCCTTATAACAACCCTGTAAAGTGAAACAGATATCTTATCGCCATAGTGCATATGGAGGTTAAAGCTGAAATGCTGTGGCTTCTCTAAGACCACCAATCAAGTTCACAGTACAGGCACAATTTGAATCAGAGGTTCTCCAATTTGCAGTCAAATCTGGTAGCCACCATACTATATGAAAACTCTTTCAAACACTGGAGCCTCGTGCCTACAGTCCTTTAGTAAAAACAGAACTACTGAGCTTCACCCAGTTACAGTTACCAACTCTGGGGAGAGCTGATGTGTCCTCTCTATCAATCTCTCAAACAAGAAACTCAAGTGGGAGTGCTACTACAAATGGACTCAAGACATGACTACTACAAAACAAGTTAAGATACCAGCAAGCACGGGAGAAACCCAGAGACTGTAGAAGTACAGTTGTCCCTCCATATTCATGGGGTTTTTGGCACCGCAAGTGCCAAAGCTGTGAATACAGAGGGACAAACTGTAGAAGCAAAACAAAACCCCTGTAAAAACCCTATGCCCAAGATCCTATATAGTTTGTTGTTACTGTGTGCCTTCAAATTGCTTCTGACTTATGGTGACGCTAAGGCAAATATAAATAAATAAATATAAAATTATATTATTGCCTTCTGTAATGTATGTCTTCTTTTACATCCAAGTGACCACCTTTCCCTCCCTCATTAGGCTATAGGTGAGTCTAAATATTCATGCCATTTCTACAATTTGATACATGTTTCATTTTACTGCTCTTTTAATTGTTTCCATACAATTCCATACAATTAGTTGTTTACTAATCATTTTAATGGATCTCCCTTTTTAAATAAATTATTTTGCAGGGTGCTTTAAAGATAGCAAAGTTCTAAACATAAAGTAAAATGCAACATAACTGTACCTTGGATGGTATTCAATATTTAGAATATGAAAAAAAGGACTATTTACAGATACTGCTCACATCCTGTAAGAATTAGGATGCTTTTAGACATTGAAAACCTTATCCATAACCCTATTACTGTCAGCACCACCTAGCGAATAAGATATCTGACCATGTAGTCATTATAATCATATGCCATGCCAACACAAGTCAGTATCCCAAAAGTCAGAATGGAAAGTGATTCTAATACAAACACATATCAGTACTCAACTTTCTTTCCTTTTGTGCTGTGGGAAGCTTCAAACATAAAAAATAAGTAACAGAAAAAACCAAAGACTTCTATTTTGTTTTTTGGTTTTTTTTAACACAACCCATTTTGCTCATGGGTTAAAACAGTTGCCATATGAGTAACACCACAGAAATAGCCTAAAAAGAAAATATGTCAAATAAAAGGTTGTTTTGTTTTGTTTTTCGAATTGCACAATAAAAGTTTAAAAGTGATTGGTAAAATATTTTTATGTGGAAGTCATGCAAATATTATCATAATATAAATATAATATACATCACAAATCATAAATAATAATAAATAAATGTCATATCTGCTTTAAAATGTCTATTTTGAAGGTACTTTTTGTTAAAAGAAGAATTAGAATTATTTCTGTACTATTGATGCACTAAATCCCATACCAGGAGAACAGTGGGTTAGACAAGAAATGAAATTAAATGCAATAAGAGCTTAGAAAATAAGACATAAAAGAAAGTAGACTGTTCTGTATTTGCCAGAGAAGAAGATGGAAAAGGGCTGGAATAACTCCATTTTAAAATTTCCAGCCCCACTAAAGCCTCCCCCCCCCACACTATACCTCAAGGTAAAGGCAGAAGTGTGAAGGAAAGAAAATGTTAGTGGAATCCATTTTTCCAACATACAAGAGATCAAGAATTTTTATGCCTCTTTCCTTCAAAGACAGACTTACACTTTTTGCTTTATTAAGAAGAAAAAAGAGCAAGCTGGAAAACATATAATAGAGGAAGTTATGAGAAATGTACAAACAGTGCAGAAGAGAAATTATTTTATTAAAGATAAAGCACTCAGGGTCATTCAATTAAATTGATTGCCAATAAGTTCAGAACAAAGAAAAGGGCAATATGTTCCTTCACACAATGCATAATTAACTTCCAGAATTCACTGCCTAAAGAATGCAAGAAAGACAATAAATAGTTTGGGTATCATTTGGGAAATGATCTCTCGAATCTAGAGAGAAGGGGTTTACAACAGCTTCTAGCTAGGTAAGCTCAATGCTTAAAAATGGCATATGATTATTAGATAACCATAAACAAATAAGCAAGACATTCTCATGTATTTCCAGGAAGCTTTGGCTGGCTGCCATTCATTCAAAACTGGAAGACTAGATAAAATTTACTGAGCAAGTTGATTCTTAATACAAAATCCTCATTATCATATACTCTTAGAATACTACCCACCTTCCCTGTTCAGCAGGACATCATTTTCACATTTCCCCCAGCCATAGGCCAGCACTGGAAGATCAGGCACTGGAAGGAGCATATGGAAATCCTATGCTTCATGCATTTAGCATTCTATCAAATCTGCTCACCATTTTAACGTAGATATACCAGTGCAAAAACACTAAGGGTAGTCATGCAATATACATAGCCATTTTTCAAAAGGTTTTGAGATTTTCCAAGGTTTCTTTGTTCCCCTGTGAAAAGACTAGATGAGCTTTACTGGGCTACAATAGTTTGCCCATGTCTACTAAATGCTCTATGCAGTAGCACATGCACAGGGATGTAGTTTGTCTATTCTCAGTTCCTACAGGGCAATGACAACAATGTTGGCTAGTGCTCTGCAATAATGATGAGTTCACCCACCATCTTTTGCAAAAACATCAATGTTACACTTAAGGAAGCAAACTTTGAAAACTGTTGCTTTTACAAGGTATGCTTTAGTTATTTTCTTATGCTGCCTTGTTGCAACACTGCTTGCAGTGATGTAGCTATTTATGTCTGCCATACAGCATACCTGTGTCCGTAGAATTTCACTTTTCGACAACTGCATATCTCCAGTCAGCTCCTTTACTGTGATGCCTAGTGGCTCCAGACGCTTGCTGAAGTAATTTGTCATTTCAGCTGCCAAGGCCTTCATAGGAGCAACATAAACAATCTGCACCAAAAAAAGCACACCAGTTTGATAAATGAGCAAAGTGTACAAAACTGTGGGTTTCACAGCAACTGATACAAATCACAATTTATTGTGAAATATGATCCCTAGCATTTACACAGCAAACAGGGAAGAGAGAAATACCTTAACAGCAGTATATGGAAAGTAGCTAGCTATTGGTACTAGATAAGTATGTGGCTATTTAAAAAAAAACACCAGACTTTCTGATATACAAGCTTATCATTTGGAAAATTGGTTTCATATGAAAGCTAAATACATTTTAAAGGTTTTCACATGGATAATAAGCTTTCAGAGCAGAAAAAAATACCACATGGTAGCAATTAAATCAATCAATAGGCTCCAGGCTCCACTACCATGTGACCTGGAGAAAACTCAATGTCCTTCTTGAATTCATGCAAATATGGAGGATTCTGTCACTGCCGTTAACTTACAAGATAAAAAGCAGATCCTACCTTAAATTCATCCTTTTTGATAACTCCCTGTTGAACATGCTGGCGGATTTCATGTAGAACAGTTAACATGGCAATGTTAGTTTTTCCTGCCCCGGTAGGTGCACAGATTAGCATGTTCTCATTTGTGTTGTAAGCAGTTTCAAAAACAATGGACTGGATTCGATTTAATCTTTTCATGCCCTGGAATGCAAGTTGTCCAATCTGCAAGAAAGTCCAAATAAGAAAGACACTTTGGTGATCAAAATACCACATTCACTGCTAGTAGGAAACAAAGGGAATATATAATTTGGAGTGGGCAACTGTGAAAGACTATAGGGCCGTAATAGCTTCTGAGTAGACCTTAGATGAACCCCGCCCCCATGTACACACCTCCACAAAAGAACTGCTCTCAAACACCCTCTAACGGCTGTAGGGGAGTATTTTAGCTATGTTTTTAGGCCCACCTAAGAATAAAAAGTGAGCAGAATTCAATTCCCGTTTCAAAAAAGCCCTCTCCTGAGCCTAGATTGCCAAGGAAGGCAAATGTGTGGTGAATATACCCTTCACTTTTGGGGGCATTTTGACCCCTGGGAGCCACAGAAACAGGCCTGGGGTCACAGATGGGCCATGGGCTGGACTTTGCTCACTCTTGACATAATTGAGCATTATAAATAGGGAAAGGGAGTATATATATATATTTTTTAAAAAAATAACTAAACAGTTTTTTCTGTTTAACCTCAACATTTTTAATCCTTATTTTTATATCTCAAAAAAACAGTTACTGTATATACTCATGTATATATAGAAATTTAGGTTGAAAAACTGACCCCAAAAACCTGAGCTTACTTATTCATGGGTCAATGTAAGTACCGTATTTTAAGTCATAGATATATAGATATGTAGGGGGGGGCGGCGCAGCAGCAGCAGCAAACGCCAAGAGAGAGAGGCAAGGCCAGGGCTATAAAGCCCCAACAACACCTCCGGCTTCTCTGGGGCACATATCTAATAATATAAGATGACAATGAAGAGCAATCATAAGAGGAAGAGAAAATCTCCCAAAGGAAATGCCCACATTAATATCAAGAGATGTAAAAATGTAAGGAAACATCCACACAAGAAATCTGACAACCCAGAATTATCTATGGCTGCATCAACTTTAAAACAACTAAAAATGGAGGACCTATTCCAACCCAAAGAAGTGGCAAATACTTCAATTGACCTCACACCCAATTTACACATAAGTTCTTTTGATCTTTCTTCTTATGAGGAGGAAAACACTACACCAACTGAAAGCAACGATCATAACTTGAACACCCCATTCAAGGCCTTGAATAATGATAAGACGGATTTGAATCTAGTTGCTAAGAACTGCCTATTAACAGCAAAAACTGTAATAGCAATTTTCGAACAGCTCGCAAACATCAATCAAAAATTAGATGGGATAAAGGCTCTTGTGGAAAAACCAAAATTAACAGCTAAACAAGAGAGGACAGTGGTCCTAAATGAGTATTCCAAACAAGAACCCCTTAATTCTAAGGATGCAATATACAATCCAGTTCAAAAGCCCTCTATTAAAGATAAATTAATTCCTCTAAAAAATAAGATTGTGCTTCAAATAACAATTAATCACCAAAACAATGCGAAGTGGCATAAAAAGAAAATGATTCTTCATTCACTCTCTCTTCTTCTAAGAAGGAAACTGTCTATTAGCGACCTCACTGAAGTTTTTTGGCTCCCTACAAGAAATAAAACCATGAGAATTGCTCTGACTTTTAAAGACTCTAGCATTCCAGATTTGATTTTTGACAGTAGAAGATTGCTAAAAAGATTTGCAATTATTCCAACCCAAGTTTTATGTAACACCAAAATACAACCTTTATTGAGTTCTGGAAACAGGAAGGATAATATAAATAAGAACCATAACAACAGGAAAGAGGCTAGGGAGTTGATGCAACTACCTATTAACTTACCAGAAGATGATGAAGAACTTGTCCAAATGTTCAATACACTCACCTCAGATGAGCAAAAACAAATACTATGCAAATTGGAAAATGTTAAAGAAAAACTTCGATCTGTTACTAACACCACTAAAATCATCCAAGAACTTTTACCTCCTTCTTGCTCTTCATTTGATATTTCAGTCCCATCGAAGGAGTCATCAAATTGTGTAACAGCTAATCAAGAAGACTCACAGTCATTTCCTAGAACTATGATTCCCAAAAACTCCCGCAAGGAGTTAAATAATACTATGTCACCCTTAATTCAACTATCTCCAAATTGTAAGGAGGACTGGATGCACCAACCCTTAACACCTTTGTCAAAATCTTGTGCCTCATCTCAACACATGAACAAAAAAAGGAGATGTTCTAGTTTATCTATATTGCCCCTGTCTCCGGACAAACAGAACAACAGATTACCTGCTATGAAGATTGGCCTCACAGGAGATTCAAGTACAGATACTAGGATTATTCCACAGAATGAGTTAAAAAATACTACAATGACTACTTACACTAATTCAAGAACAGTTGACACTATCAGTCCTATACTAGAAATTGGGAAAATAACTGAAAACGGCCCAAAAGAGGTAAATCCCCTTACATCCCTATTGGATTTCAATGATTGACAGCCAATAGATAGGACTCATCCCTCCATGTCCATCATCTCTTGGAACATAGCCGGATGGAAAGTCAGATGTAATGATCCTTCCTTTATGTCATTTATTGCTCCCCATGATATTGTTTTACTACAAGAAACCTGGGTAGCGGAAGAATTGTATGTAGATGGCTTCAAAGCAATAGTACTAGATGCAGCTCCTGGTAAAGGTAAAGGCAGGTTATGTGGGGGATTAGGTGTCTTAATATCTACCTCCCTACAAACACAGGTAGTTAAACTATTCACCTTAGAACAAATTGCCCTAGCTGTTTTGCTCCATTTTAAAAATAGCTTGCTATGTTTAATTAATGTTTATGTACCACCTCTACAGGGCCAAACTAAGATAAAATCAGTATGGGATCAATTGAATAAATTCATCAAAGACATTATGGATTTAGATCCGACAATGTACATTATTCTGGCAGGAGATCTAAATGCTAGAATTGGGGCCAATGACATCGCAATTTCTTCCAAATTTAATTGTCAATTACCTACTCATATTCCTCTATGTCCACTGTTAATACGCCAATCTAAAGATTTATGCTGTGATTACAGAGGTTTGTGTTTGTTGAGAACTTTCGCTGAGCTAAATTTGATAATTCTGAATGGCTCCACAAATGACGACTATCCGGCCGAATTCACCCATTGGTCTGGTGTTAGACCCTCAGTGATAGATTATGCTGGGATTACTATAGATCTAATTCCATATGTATATAAATTCACCATAGTCAATCGCCCAGAAAGCGACCATTTTCCATTATTATTAAATCTTGGTCCCTTCAACAAGTTGTTTTTACCAGTAAACCAAAATTTGAGTTTGCCCCTTGAAATTGGACCCACACGTGTTAAATGGACTCCATTAATTGCCGAGACTCTTACTAAGTCTCTTAAAAACGAAGTAATCACAAGCCTCCATAGTAATATCATCAATAGTAAGAAAGATGAGGAAATACTAATTAGGTTCAACGATTTAATTAATAATATCCAACCTCTACTAACTGCCTCCAAAAATAATACCAGCAGACAAAGACCAAAACATCAAAGCTGGTTTGACTTGGAATGTAGAGAAACTTGGTCTCTCTTAAAACAGAAGTTTAAACAATACAAGGTCAACCATTTTGCTTGCAGTGTAGCAGAGCTTTTGAAATTAAAGAAACAATATAAACAGTTGATTAGATCCAAAAAAAAAGGCTGCTATGCAAGTTTCATGGGAAAAATTAATAACCGCAGCCACTGCAAATAACCCCTCTCTTTTTTGGAAGGAGGTAAATCCATCTTTTCCAAGAAACATTAATAATCCTTTGTTTAAAATTCCAGCGGAGACCTGGGAAAATTACTTTGCAAGCTTATATGATAACTCTGCAAGGTCATTTAAAGATCCCAGGCTGAATGCCTCCACTTTACCTTGCTGGCCACCTGTCTCATATTCGGAAGTGAAGACCTTAATCAGCCAACTTAAACCTGCAAAGGCCCCTGGTGTGGACCTCATTACTAGTGAAGTTCTAAAAAACAATTTAGACTGGTGGTTACCTGTGCTATCTACACTTTTCACGGCAATAGATAGAACAGCTATGATCCCTCCAGAGTGGGGCCTTGCCATTATAATTCCCATATACAAAAAAGGCAAAAGAAATGATCCATCAAACTTTAGACCAATTAGTTTATTAAGTCAAATCAGCAAAATGTATGCTAAACATTTACAAACTAAATTAATGGATTGGCTAGAAACTGAGAATATACTAAATGAAGAGCAGGCAGGATTTAGAGCTGAAAGATCAACGATTGATCATGCATTGCTGTTGCAACATCTGACAGAGAAATATCTGCAAATGGGTATCCCTCTCCATGCTGCATTCATAGACTTTAAAGCGGCATTTGACACTGTCTCCAGACCCAGACTATGGGACAAACTCATGAGTAGTTCAATAGACAAACGATTACTGTTGTTACTTGTCAAATTGCATGAAAATAACCGTCTGAGAGTGAGATGTAGTTCATCAGGTCATTTGTCAAAAGAAATCCAGGTTAGGACGGGAGTTAGACAAGGGCCTGCTGAGGGATTCTATTTTGAAACTAAATTTTGACCAGGCTAAATTGGCTATAAAACAAAGACTGCTTGACATTGAAGGCCAGACAGAGATTGCTGCCTTCCCTGGTCATATTCTGATTAATAGACAAATCCTGGTGTCTTCACCTGCTCTATACTTGTTTCAAGTCACTCTACCTATATTTAGAAGAGCCTTTTCTTTAGCACGATTCAATGCCCTCCCCTCAGCGGTTTTGGAAGGTAGGTTCAAGAAAATTCCCTTCCATGCACGGCTTTGTCCCTGCAACGAAGGAGATATTGAAACCCTTGAACATATATTTTTATACTGTCAATTCTATAAAGATACCCGACTTCAACTGATTACCCCTCTTCTGGGAAAATTCCCAAGATGTACAGATACCTTACTTGTTTGTAACCTTTTGAACTGTCAGATACCTAGCGTTGTATATAATGTAGCCAAATTCTGTTACATTGTAGGCAAAACACGCCCTCTAATGAAGAGATGAAATTGAAATATCAACTGAGATCGATATTGATAGAGAACTGGGAAGATACCAGAGTCAGATGCAGACTGTGTTACATGATTCATGTTTTGACCTCTGTGATTGTATTTTATGTATAACAATTACATTTTATCCTTTTATCTCTTTGGCTATTTATAGTTGTAGTACAATCCAAAGTTTTTATAATTAGAGTTTAATAATGGTTTTTGTGACTTGATTGTTATTGTATTTGCTGGTCAATGACCGAATAAACTTTTACAAGATATGTAGATATATATCTTGAAAGGCAAGAGTTTAATCTGTCCTGGAAGCTCTGGCCACCTTCTAGTCTCTCATCCATCCAATCTTTAGTATGGGCACAAATAGTTATGCCTGCTGGAATTTTTTAAGTTCTTTGGCATTGTTTTCCTTTGCTTCATCCTTTACACCTTTCATTACATGCTCCTCAGTTTTATTCTCAACTTATCCATGGATCATATCAAAATCCCTAATTATGGCCCCAAAACCTGCCCTCGAGTTATATATGAGGTCGACTTATAATCAAGTATATACAGCACTTTTACTTATCTAAATCCAGCTTTGCATTGGTGTTATGGTGCTACCACAGTGGAGCATCTTCGTCCTTCTCCCCCTTTTAGCCCTCTACACTACCTAAAAACATACCTGGTGGGTTTTCTAACCCTGCAGAACAGATTTTTGAGATATCTAAGAAACAAAGATTGTCCCTTCCCATTTTCTGGTTCCAATAACAGAAGCCCAGCATTGGGTACTGCTCATTTGTTAGCTATGGATATTTATAATTATCCTCTCCTTTACATTTAATCTGACATTTCACAGGCTCTATTTGAACAGGCAATTATTAATATTTTTGATTCTTCTCTGTCATGTATCCCCCAGAACAAGGTCTGCAGATTCTTTCTCTATAACATTGCTAAAATCCGTCCATTTCTCTCGGCCTCTACTACCAAGACTCTGGTCCATGCCCTGGTGGTCCCGTGACTAGATTATTGTAACCTCCTTCTGGCAGGGCTTCCTCTCCCTCATCTCCATCCTTTAATTTCTGTCCAGCATTCAGCTGCATGCATTATTACATCCGCTTGCCACTTTGACCATTTTTCTCCTTTATTACCATCTCTTCACTGGCTCCCCTTCCCCTTCCGTATTCAGTATAAGCTTTTGTTGTTGGCTTTTAAAGCCCTGCATGGGCTGGCCCCTCCTTATTTATCTGAACTTCTTTCTCCTCACATTCCCACTTGTACCCTCTGCTGTCCCAGCCTAGGATTTCCACCACCTCTTCCCGGATTTGTCCCTTCTCACTTGCTGCCCCTCACTCCTGGAACCTCCTTCCCCCACAAGCATGGCTCATCACTTCTTTAACCAGTTTCAAAACAGAGCTGAAGACTATATTACTCAGGGAAGTGTTCCCAGGCATTGTGTGATTGTTAACTGACTGTTATTTGATATTTGCCTTGATGTGGGATATTCAATGTTTTTAATTTGTTGCTTGCTTATTTTATCTAATGCTATCTTGAATTATTATCTATTGTTTTATATGTATTTTGTTATTATCCTGTAGAATGTACACCACTGGCAAGTTTCATTTTTATACATTTTTTAATTGTACGTACAGCACTGTGTAAATCTACAGCACTATATAAATAAAGTTTAATAATAATAAATAATAATTTTGTCCACCACCTTTACTTGCCTAGTTCATTATCTATGGATTGTACCATCATCCACATCAGATTTTTGTTTTGTTTTAACGTTTCAGGTGCACAACTTATCCTGATTTACATTATTGACATCTTTATCACCTTGCACAAAAGGCATTTCATACAATCATTTTCAGGCTTTACACCCCTTGACAGGGAACCAAAACATTATATAGACAATTCATCAGAAATAATATCACCAACACTATGTACAATGTTGGTCATTCACCTCATCTCAAAGGAAACAATTAAGAGTAAGACAAAAATTAACCGGAAACTGATATGATTCACAAGTAAAGTCAAGAATATGAGTTTGCATAACCTACAAATGTTTATAAAATTCTATGATGCCTAGGAAGCACAAGCATTTTCATCTGACACAATGAAAAAATACAACTTTTAAGATTGTTTCACCAAGTGAAACCCATTACTGAAGGCTGTTGATAGGCCACAAATATTAATGGAATTTTAAAATCAGGCAATTCTTTGAGATAAAGCTATCAAGTAGCATATTTCTGACACTGCACAAATAGAGACTCTAACAAAAAGTGACTGGTATCACATTTTGCCTGTAAGATTTTTTGACCAAGGACAACAGGCACTGGATTGTATCCAGGTGCATGATCAAGATGGTACCACTTATGCTGGACAGCATTATTTGTGTATTTCTTCTCACTCTTCTAGCCACTGGCAAAAGGATCAAGAAGGTTACAGGGCCTTTGTTGTTGTTGTGTTCCTTCAAGCCATTTTAGAACAGCATAGGAAATGTCATTTGGGGCTACCGGAGGAAGAGGAATCAGCAACAATTACCCTTATCTCTTCCTTTAGTAGCAAGCCTTGGCCAGAGGCAAAGAGACCTTCAGTTTGTGAAGGGGTAAGTACAGTCGGCCCTTCTTATACACGGATTTAAGCATACACGGTTTGAAAATGTTCCAAAAAAGTATAAATTTACCTTGATTTTCCATTTTTTATAAGGGACACCATTTTGCTATGTCATTATATGTAATGGGACTTGAGCATACACGGATTTTGTTATACACGGGAGATCTTGGAACCAAACCCCAGCGTATAACAAGGGTCCGCTGTATGGATCTAATCCAGAATGCTGAACTACAGTAGGTTAGGTACACTGTGGTCCCGCAAGGAAATTTTTTGAGGCCTCCAAGGGTCTCCAGACACCCAAGTGATTTACTTCCTAATCCTAGGCCTAAAACTGTTGGTGAGCATTTTAGTCTTAAAAAATCAGAGCTAGGGACACTATGTGGTCTTTGGTCTTTTGAATTTCCACTGGGGGACAACACAGCCTCCCAGCATTTTGCCCTCACCTAAACTGGAGAGAACCAATATCTTAGGCAACCTAGTACTGTACGCAAAAAAATATTTCCTTCTTGTGCAAGACTATGAATATAAATCTCATCTAAGAGAGTTACTAATTCCATTTTATATAGTATAAAATCTTTTTGTTTATAAGGATGAGTAAATGAGAAGAGCAGAAACCATTATCAGGAGATGCATAGCTCCCAAGAGATTTACCTTTTAATAACAAAGAGAGAGCACACAGGACCAAAAAAAAAAAAAAAATAGCAAGCAATGATGGATTTTGCAGCGATCTAATCTATGAAATGATTTCTAAAAGAGAGTAGGAGAAAGGTATCAAAAGCCCAGGTAGGGTGAGATCTTACAGGGTTCTTCAAACATACACTTTAAGAGACACTGTCATTAAGGAGGAAGAAAAGACTCCTCAACACAATTTATTTCAGCAACCTAAGGCACAATTTATTTGAGCAACTATACTTTCAGCAGAAGACCAAGGCCTGGAGCCCCACTCCTTGAACATCTAAAAACTAGAAGTAACTTGTAGCTATACAGTAAGAGACAGCAGAAGGTACTTAAAATCTTTTGCCATGTGTCAGTTTACCCATGCAAATATTTCTCCCCATAACCTTGCCCCAATAATGCAACAAATGTGTAGACAGCTGGGGAAAGATTTGAATGAAGAGAACACAAAGGCTCAAGCAAGCTGCTCTCATTTGCTACTTTGCTGTTCCTCACCCCATTAGATTGCCATTGTATAGGGTATTTTTTGGTAGAGAGCTTATTTTCCCAAGCCCAGGCAACCCTGCCTTCAAATTCAGTTCAGGGCTAGTTTTCAATGGAATAGATAGGAGGATTGGCTGCAGTCAGACAGAGGAAAACAGCAATAATTTTAAAATTGTTTTTAACTGTGAGGGATTAGCAGGCCTAATATTTTTCAGAATCTAACTGCACCACATCTTGTGCCAGGGAAGTCTGCAACAGAGTAACAATATGGGTCAAAGACCGCTTCCTTGCCTATCCTTAACCTGCTGTCAATCAATATGACTTGGTGATCTGAAAGGAATGTGAGTAAAAATATATATCCAGAGTCCACACTACTAATCTTTTAACAAATCCCAATCATGTCAAGTCATCACATTTTCTAAGTTACAATAGAAGTGATGAGTCTGCGGTATATGTATTTTGGCAGTAGTGGAGGGAAAGAAGAATCTATTAATGAAAGACATACTGTATTGTCACATTTCAAATGATCATTTAATTATTATTTTATATTTATGGTTTAATTATTTCATGATCATTATATGTTTGTACCAAAGCTACTCATAAGATGTAAACAAAAAACTCCTACATTTCTTCTTCTTTGGAAACTTCTCCTATTGTCTGGGGCATATTCAGAGGAAACTTTATTCATCTACAAAGTATATTCTGATTTAAAAGGTTTCTGAGTTTCAAAGTTCACCATAAGATGTATTTATGAGATAAAATAAAACTTCACATTAATTTACTAAAATTTTCAAGTTCAAACTTTAACTTTTGGTATCCAGTCCTGTACAGTGTCTGGACAGTCCAACTAGAACTGAAGACAACAGCTTGAAATCTACACTCAGCCATGAACTCTCAAATAATAATGGATGTTCAATGACATCTTAAAATACCTGATAGGGTTACTGCTGAGAGAAAGTGGGTGGGGGAAATGCATACTGCCTTAAGCCCCTTGGAAGAAAGCTCAGCTGTAAGTACAATAAATAAATTAAAATACTGACTTAGGGTGCACAAAAGCAATGTAATCATAGAATTAAGGTGACAAAAACAAACAACACAAATATCAAGTGACAAACAACTCAAACATTTTGCATTCAAAATGAAAGACAACCAAAGCAATCAGAGAAAGTCATACGGACACAAGAACAGATCAAATGAAGTCACACAATCAGAGAAATACATGGAATTACCGAGTCTCATATCATATTGCACCATAAAGTGTCCCCTATTCAAAGTGTTAAAATTTAGAATAATCCAAATACTTCCACAGCAGGTAGAGAAGGTCAACCAATTGTAAAAGAGTAACACCAAATGTGATGTTTATCCAAGGCATTTATCATCTCTTGATCCACCAGGGCCCCCAGGTGATAACACCAATTTATTTTCCTCTGGGACTTTAAACTTGGAGTCAGGCACAGTTTCCAAGACAAAGGCCTGCAAATCATCCCTCTCATAAACCTAATGATACTATCAAACATTAGCAAGTTGGCAACTATAAAACCATCATTGTTCATTCACTTATTTTGTTTTCAGATTCTGAAAATGAGTCAAGTATGGTAAATATAAAATGGAATGGCATATCTGACAACTATCATTAAGTCCCAAATTATTTTAATATGTAGGTGCTTTTTATAATGCATTATATCTATTATTCCAGTTAAACTAACTTTCTAAAAAATAAGAGTGAATCCATAAGAACAAACAGTATCATATTCATTAATCAATACACAATTAACTCTGTTAACAATAACATTTGCTCAGTGATAAATGACAAAATGGGCAAGATGCCAAGGGGGATAACACACTTTAATAAAAAATTTCAAGATATATCAAATCCATTGTAAGCTACAGTTATTTTCTGCTTTCCTGGTTTTCTAAAGATATTATTAAGGAAAGATTCTGTTCAAAAGCAATCAATACTTATTAAATTATCAGGGATCATGAACATCACTGAATTTGGAAACTTGTATTAAAAAGGCTTAAATTTTTAACTGAGATGGACAAGTTGCTTACCTGTAACTGTAGTTCTTCGAGTGGTCATCTGTGAATACACACAAATGAGTTATTCTGAGCCTGCACAGCATTTCCAGATCCTACTGGAATCGCTAGGGAAACTTTTTGGCGGTAGCTCTGCCCACCCTCTATATAGACAAGATGAAGGAGAGAGAGTGCTGACTCAAGATGGGAGATGAGCATCCATCTGGACGGGGCCACAAACAACCAATTGTCGAGGTAAGGAAAGACGATTATGTTTTTTGGCGGAGGTATGCAGCTACGACCGTCATGCACTTTGTGAAAACTTTTGGTGCAGTGCAAAGTCCAAAAGGCAGTACTCAGTACTGAAAACACAGAGAAGGCAAGGAGATCCTGGTGGTCCTCTCGGATACTGATGTGGAAATATGCATCCTGAAGATCCAAGCTGGCGACCCAGTCTGATTCCTGCAGGAAACGCAAGATGGAGGCCAAGGTTACCATGCGGAAGCGCTTATAGGTAATGAAAGAGTTGGGAAAATGCAAGTCCAGGATGGGACGGAGGCCGCCTGTGGCTTTCAAGACAATGAAGTAGCTGGAGAAAAGGCAATGTCGGGTCCGGGAAGGAGGGATGGGCTTGATGGTCCCTTTCTGAAGCAAAGAGCGCAATTCGTCGAGAAGGGTGGCTGAGGGGGGACTGTGAAAATGATGCCCCTTGGGGGAGAGGATTGGAGCTCAAGGGCATAACCCCTACAGATGATGGAAAGCACCCAGGAGTCGGATGTTATGGAGGCCCAAGAATGGGAGAAGTGGGCCAAGCGATCCCCAAAGGGAGTTGACAGAATGGAGTGCGCTGGGAAGCTTCAGAAGCAGCACACTCCATTCCTTGTTCTGCATCCTTCTTATGGAAGGGCTGCTTGTATTTTTGTTTTTGCTGGCGTTTCCTGTTGTTGGGGAGGGAAGCGCTGCTGTTGGTAGTCTGAAGACTGGTTGGATCTACCCTGGTTGGGGGGATAGGGGGGTCTTTGCCATCCCAAAAGGCGTTGAGGGAAAGGAGGGCGAGAAGTGGAGGAAGAAGACATACTGTATTTACAGGCTGTGTTCTTCATTTTGTTTTTGAAGTCCAGCTTCTCATCAGTCTCCTTATGAAACAGTCCCGTGCCGTCGAAGGGGAGCTCTTTGATGGCCTGTTTGGCTTGAGGCGTTAGGTCCGAAAACCTTAGCCAGGCGTGGCGCTGGAGGGCCAGGGCGCCCAAGAGTTGTCAAGAACCGCAGTCAGCTGAGTGTCGGGCCGCTGAGATCTGGTGCAAGGCCACTGAATGAGCTTCTGCATGGATGGACATGGCCATCCGTTTCTTGTCCTCAGGGAGGTCTTCATACAACGGAAGAGCTTTTTTCCAAAGCTGCTGTTGTTAGGCAGCCATACACAATGAGTAGTTCAGGATTTTGAGGTCCAGGACCGCAGAGGCGTAGGATTTCCATGCCATGGTGTTGAGCTTATGACCCTCTTTGTCGTTAGGGATCAAAGTTGTCTTCAGGGCCAAGCGAATCTGCGAGGCTTCCACAATTGCCAAATTTGGGCGAGTGTGTTCAAAGAGCCAAATCTCTTCCGAGGGTGCAATACGGTACAGATTGTCAAGTTTCTTGGTGGAAGGTTGGGCAATGGACAAAGTAGGCCAAGAACTCTTTGCAATCCTGGACATCGATGGTAGGAATGCAGTGGAGGTCAGAGTTGGGACCTTGTTCCGAACCCTCTCATCAATGGGATCAAGAGCTTAAGAGTCTGCATGGGGGACTTCAATGTTTAGGGCTTTGCCCATCTGGATCATTTGTTCCAAAAAAGAAAAAATGTCATCTGAAGGAGAGGGGGCCTCGACAAAAGTGAGAGCCTGCGACTGTTGAGTCGAAGCATAGTCGGAAACCGAGTGGTCTGTGGATTCAGCGGAAGCTGACCTGGTCCTGGTGCAAGCTGAGAGGGCCTGAGTGGTTACCGGTACCGGAAACAAGAGGCACACTTGCAGGGTGACAGCAGAAGCCGACTGTATGGGTCGGACTGGTTCCACTCGGGAAGCTGAGGAGAGGCGAGATCGAAAGTGTAATGGATGCCTCAGATGACCTTGGAGGAGGCAAGAGAGATTCAACAGGTTGAAAGGTTGAAACAAAACAGCCTCCATGGACTTCAGAAGGATCAAGAGGCAAAAAATAAGTGCCTGTGGGAAGACATGCTGTCTATATAGAGGGTGGGAGGAGCAACCGCCAAAAAGTCTTCCCTAGCAATTCCAGTAGGTTCTGGAAATGCTGCGCAGGTGCAGAATAGCCCATTTGTGTGCTTCGCAGAGACCACGACAAGCTATCAGATGAACATCTAATTTAATAAAAGCTAAAAACAGAATCTAGTTCTGTTCTATCGTATTACTTTATTTATAGTCTCCCCTCCCCCCCCCCAGTCACTATTCTGATGTGGTACTGCTACTAGAATATCTGCAGAATAGCACAGAGAGGAAGACAAACAACTTCCCACCGGTTTATTTTTGAAGAGATTAACTGTTTCCCCCCCCCCCCCCCTCATTTTGAGGTTTCCAAAAATCAAAACCTTATATTAACAATTATATCAAAACAACCTGGAAGATCCCAGAACCGAATGGCCCATTAGTTTCCCCAAATGACAAAGGCTAATTCTGAGCAGGGTGATCCATTCCTCAGAATGTCTGCAGTAGACAATTATGATTAGCCTTAGTAGAAGGAGACACATATGTCGAGTCCATGTAGAACACATGATGTTCTGTTAGCTAAAAGTGTTGGTACTGAGTGCTGAAACTTTAAAATAGATTTCCTATGCATCTTTTGTAACTCATCTGCTTATCATGTTCCAAGGACATAAAATCCCACATCAACCATTCTCAGGGACAGACTTAAACACGTTTCCCAGATGATTTAGCATTCTTTAAGCCTGCTGTTTACCTAGCAGATATCCTTAATTTCAGATTCTACCATAAACAGAATCTAATCTTCAGTGTGGTCTCAAACCTATCTGAACTAATATCAGAACAGTTTTATTGACTTTCTTTTTATTTTAAATTTTTGTGACTCCAACAATAGTAAGCTCAGTCCCTTAACATACTGACTGCTATGCATTAAATTATTTCCTGGGGGGGGGAAATAATTTGATGGACACATACTATAATACTCAACTATAAGTCAATCTTATGTATAGGTAGGGGGAAGGTTTTGGGACCAAAATTATGAATTCTGATAGGACCCGTGGATAAATCAAGGGTATAAACCTAGGGGCTTATAGCAAAGGATATAAAGGACGGAGCAAAAGAAAATGATGCCAAAGAACCTACAAAATTCCAGCAGGCATAACTTTTTGTGCTCACACTAAAGGCTGGATGAGAGAGTTGAGGGGAGGTCAGTGCTTGCAGGACAGATTATGCTCTTGCCTTTCACCAGGGGATGTACCCTTTTTTAATGAATTAAAGTACAGTATTTACATTGTCAGATTTTTTTGAGTCAATGTTTTGAGTAAAATTTTCAGATTTATACATGAGTATACTGTATACAGTATCTGTCTGCAGATATAAATAAAAAAATAAAGCATCAAACAATTAAAAACCCGTTTTACTCAAGACAATATTATTTTTTTGGCAGTATGTCAATGTACCATTCTGAAAGCAGCATAGAAATAACTTCAAACTCAAGACTGGAGAAACAGATTATTTAAATGAAGTAAATTAAATACAGGGAGAATGCTTAGGACTCACTTGAGAGAGATGTCCAATTATTTATATTTCCTTCCTTCAGGGAGCTGAGAACAACAAACCTATGCATTAGATTACACTAAGAAATAATAGTGCACTCATTATTACCGATGGACACACAATTATATGAGTGCCGAAACCAATGGGGCTTGCTTCTGAACAGACATATAAAGGACAGCATTCTGGACATATTAACAATAGAAATGCTGGATCAAACCAAGGCATATCAATGAAGTAGTAAGTAGTAATTAAGTAGTAATTTTAATATCGTCTAATTAAATGCCTCTAGAGAAGGAGAGGACTATTTCTAGGGAGCTGTACTGCAACCCAAAACATCCTTACTTGTGAATTTTGCCACTGCATAAAATTTTTGCAAATAAGCATTGAAGAAAAATCACAATTTCATTTTCTGAGAAGTTACATGGAAGCTGATTTGCGCTTTTAGGAGACTTACAAAGGAACAATTCAAGACAAGGTACAAACTTTCCAGAAACTATGTTTTAATGTGAAACTGGGGGGAGGGGGTGGGGGGGCTGCCATACCTGTAGTTTACTATTATGATACATGAACGGAAAACCAAAGATGTTGGGAATTACTATGATCCATGCCTAATATCTCTAATTGGCCACTACTGTATCTTTGAAGACAAGTCAGAAGCCTTAGTTGATTCAACAAACTGCAACTGGCATGTATCATTCACTAGTTCAAAAATAGATTCACTCTCTCTATGTGTATTTCCATATCCAATTTATAGTGCTGGTATTAATTCATGGAGCAATTTTATGAACCTCCTGGATCTTTGAAGGCATCTGAAGAGGCTTTTCCCCAATTACTGAGGTAATGAGGGTAGTGACGCTAAACTGGACCTCTGTTGCGACACAGATTCTGTAGTGCTGTCTATAATAACAACAACAACAACAGCAATGTTTATTTGTATTCTACTTTTTCACAAAGGAATCAAACCGGACAGTATAAATAAAACATCAAACAATTAAAAATTACAATTTAAAAGCATCCAAACCCCAACCCTCCCCTCAATGATTAAAAACAGTGCTCAACCCATAAAAAAAAATCAAAAAAATTTAAACCTATCCAATAGGAATACATTAAAAGTTTGGGCAGATTAGCTCAAGAAATGAATCTTCCTCTAGAGGAGGGGGGGATGGGGGTGATGGTATCAATTAATTTTGGTATCGGTATCAACAGAGGGGGAGACAAGTCTAATGGATCTAATCTAGTCTGGGAAGGCCTGCAAGAATAGATCCGTCTTAATAGCCTTTTAAAAGGCTTCCAAGGTGGTAATATGGCAGATTTTGTCCAGAAGGTCGTTCCAGAGCCTGGGAGCGGCTGATGAGAAGGTCCTCTGGGTCACCGCTGAAAGTCTGGTCTTCTTAGGTTGTAGCCGATTCTTCCCAGATGACCAAAGTGTGTGGAGTGGATATAATACCCATCTTGAAAGATCTTCATTGGCTGCCTATTCACTTCCGGGCTCAATACAAGGTGTTGGTAATGACCTATAAAGCCCTAAATGGCTTGGGTCCAGGATACATGGAGGACCGCCTCTCCCCATATAATCCGCCCCGCACACTCAGGTCAACAGGGATGAAATTGTTGGAGGTCCCAGCGACACGCTATGTGAGGACCTCACAGAGGGCATTCTCTATTGTGGCCCCCAGATCTTGGAATAGTCTCCCAGATGAGCTCCACTCCACCACATCTTTAGCTCTTTTTAAAAAGAACCTGAAGACGTATTTCTTTTCCCAAGCATTCCCACCGTGAAAAATCATTTTTTCCTTTAACCCTCTTCATTGATGACCCAGGAATGTATATATCGACTTCCCCTTCTATCTGGCCCTTTTGTTGTTAGTATCATTGTGTTGTTTTTAATGCTGTTTTTAATTGATTTTATTGGAACATTTTTTATATATAATTGTTCGCCGCTTTGATCAAAATTTTGGAAAAGCGAGTTACAAATAAACTATATTATTATTATTATTATTATTATTATTATTATTATTATTATTATTATTGAAGGAGGCGCTCCTGCAAGTAGTCAGGACCCAAGCCATGTAGGGCTTCAAAGGTTAGAACCAACACCTTGGACTTTGCCTGGAAGCTGATAGGCAGCCAGTGGAGAGATTTTAGAACCGGTGTAATATGGGCAGTTCTGGATGTGTCCGTGACCAGCCTGGCTGCCATGTTTTGTACCAATTGAAGTTTCCAAACTTGGCAGGAGGGTAGCCCCATGAAGTGTGTGTTGCAGAAGTCGAGTCGAGAGGTTACCAGCCCATGTACTACTGTTTCAAGGTCTCTTGGCTCCAAGAAGGGGCACAGCTGGCATATCAGCCGAAGCTGATAACAAGTGCTCCTGAACGTTGCATCCACCTGAGCTGTCAGTTGAAGCGACGAGTCCAGAAGCACCCCCAAGCTGCGGACAGAATCCATCAGGGGGAGAAGTGTGACCCCATCCAGAACTGTCTGACATAACTCCATTTCCAGATTAGGGGTCCCTATTACAAGTATCTCCGTTTTACCTAGATTCAACTTGAGTTTGCTTTCCCTCATCCAGTCCATTACCGAATTAAGACAGGCATTCAGAGAAGAGATGCCATCCTTAGTCATTGCATCAGTCTGAGACATAGAGAAATATATTTGGGTGTCATCAGCATACTGATAACACCCTGCCCCATGTCTCCAAATGATCTTGCCCAGCGGCTTCATGCAAATGTTAAACAGCATTGGGGACAGAATTACGCATTGAGGGACGCCTGACTTGAGCTCCCTTTTGGCCAAACAACTGTCCCCAAGCAATACCATCTGGAATCTGACCGAGAGGTAGGACCGAAACCACCAGAGTACAGTACCCCCAATTCCCAACTCTCTCAGGTGTTCCAGAAGGATACCATGGTCAATGGTATTGAAGGTTGCCGAAAGGTCCAAGAGCACTAACAGAGTCACATTTCCACTGTCGGTACCCAGCACCAACACTGATTAATTGCAAGCAGGAGATAAAAAAAAGATTTATTTGCCCAAACCTTTTAACAAAAGTGTGTTGTCCATATGATAACTATTTTGGCATTGCTACAGTCTCTCCAATGTTTTGTTTCATTATTGTTCTAACCGCTCCCTTTTCTCCGTCCCATACCTTCTTTTTAATATATATATAAACAGATGGGGTATAAATATATCAAAAAAGTTACAGACTAACAGCTTAAGGGAGCCATTATACAATGCTGAGTGCACAATTTCTAGAACATGTTTATAAACTACATATTGAAAAAGAAAAGAAAAACTCAGCAAGCCACTACTGAGGGAGGTAAAGTTGCTGAATTGCTTTTACATAGCTTGAAAACTGAAATAAAATTGAACACACACACACACAAATATAAACTTAAAACAGTTTATAAAATACTGCAAAGATGGGGGGTGAAGGTAAGTAAAGCTGTGTCATCCATCACAAAAATGTCCAGTGGATAACAGACACTCACTTGGCCATATTCCTCATCCCATGCAGCTGTACAATCACATTAGTAATGGGTGCACGTTTTAAGGAAACCACCAGATTTTCCCTACTGTGCTTTGAATTCTTGGAAAACATGATTTCACAGCAACAGAAGTGTAAACTTGTTGGAAGATGTGCTCATCAAATGTGTATTTATTGCACAATAAAAATAGTTGAACAAAAAGGCCCTGAGTAAAATTTCCTCTCTATAGGCTCCAACTAATGGCATTGCTTCCAGCTGTTGCACATGAGTCACACTTAAAGCTTTTAGAAATCTTATCACTTTATAGATCTCCACATGGACCAAATTATGATTTTCAGAGCACATATTTAACTCGTCTCTTCTGCTATGATGGGAGGTAAAACTACCTCCTTAGAAATCTTGGTGTAGCAAGCTTGGTGCTACAATATCTATTTAACAAAACAAAAAAAGAAAGAGAAAAAGAGAAAAAGGAGGGTGAACTAACACAAGCCTACTTTAAAGGGTAATTATAGCTGACAGACAAATAAATGTGAACCCATCAAGGAGGAGTGAGATAACAGTGAAAGCAAAGAACATTCTGTGGAGAATAAACACGAATGTTGTGAACTACCTTTTAGTGTAGCTTATTTTTCTCACATTATTTTATATAGTAGCTAGGTAGAATAAGAAACTAATGATGACAGTGTTTTTATTTTAAGAAACAGTAATAAAAGGCACCTGGATAATACCATCTATTACTTCCTCTGAACCATCATTATATGATTTGATTGGATGCCTACCTAAATTACATTTGCTCCTTTTACATCCAGCAGCAGAGAAATCTCAAGATCTTGCTTTGAGCTTGCTAACACCCCACAGGAACAGCTCCCAAAGCTTCCAAGCATGAAACACAGAAGCCATGGAAGTAGAAGCCATGGGGTCACGAATTTAGCTGGGATCTCCATACAATTGAAACTCCTAGGTACACATGACTATCTACAGGGCAATCAACATTCAATTATTTCAAGCTCAGTTGAGACCTCCATAGCACTGACTTTATGGCATGTTTGAAATGATTCTCAATTTGAAGAGATCTGGCTGATATCAATAGCCACTGAAATAGTTCTATATTAAGGACTTCTTGACCCTATGATACCCTGAATGTTATAAAATATTTCACCCTGTGATATAACACATTTGACCAAGTGCCCCAATATCCATTTTTTAATATTCAGATTCTATTTTTAGTCTCTCACCCACACGCACATTCACAGTGCCATTCACCTGCCAAATTCAAAAGCAAACATGTATATATCTGACAGAATTATAGCATTGTCAGCTCATGCAGATGGAAAAATAACAAAATCTGAAAGGAAAATCTCAGACCACTGCAAGCTAGTGTTTCCTTTTTGGGGGAAACAGTCCATGGTGAGACAGCTGGCAACAAAATGCACAAAGGCTGAAACTTGTAACAGTTGAGGTTGAGGAAGTTTATGTCCCTCAAATGGGGCATATTCTATTTGGCAATTGTTTTCCAGAACTTGGTTTCCAGATTACATATTTAACTTACCCTACAAAAATAGTGAGAGCAATCATGGTGTAATGATTGGAGCACTGGACTACAACTCTAGAGACTAGGGCAGTGATGGTGAACCTTTTAGAGACCGAGTGTCTAAACTGCAACTCAAAACCCACTTATTTATCACAAAGTCCCTCTGACTTTCTAGTAATGAACTC
Organism: Sceloporus undulatus; assembly: GCF_019175285.1. NCBI lineage: Eukaryota > Metazoa > Chordata > Lepidosauria > Squamata > Phrynosomatidae > Sceloporus > Sceloporus undulatus. Next base: position 115,988,586 of record NC_056522.1, on the reverse strand, counting down.
TGTACTGTGGTGATGGTGCACATGTCCACAGAGATGGCTCTGAGTGCCATCTCTGGCATGCGTGCTAGAGGTTCACCACCACTCAACTAGGGTTTGAATAGATACCGACAGGGTGAATTTGGACAAGTCACACTCTCTCAGCCTCAGAAATTATTTCCCTGAACATGTTTGGTTATGCAAATGTGGAAAAAGGTAATTAAAAATATATTTTTTTTCCTGCAGCAAGGAGAAAAGGAGAAAATTGTAGAAATCATTCATCCTTGCGTGCAGGGACAAAACTCTCTCTCTCTCATTCTCCCTCCCTAGTTAGCTACAATTACTATATCTTATCTTATATAAAACAAAATGGAAATGGAAAAATAATCCAATCAGATTGCTCACAAACAGCAGCCTGGTTACAGATCTATGGTCAGGTTGTTGAGACTTCAAATACAATGTTAACAACCTACACCAGGCATAATCTGGTAGAGGCTTTAAATGTCAATAACAATTATTTTTCCACCAGCAGACATTTCAACCTCAGAGGAGTTAACACTTACATGAGTCCCACTGCTTCTGTAAGTCTACTTTGGTGGAAACTATGAATTGGATTTAGCCCTAAATATTTACTTGCTTTGTTTTTATCTTCTCTGTTTCTTTTATTTCCTTTCAAGTTGTATCTGTTAAATGGCAATACTATCTTCTTTTTAAAATCTCATTACAGTGCTTAGAAAATTTAAATTTCCCTAAAAATTAATAATAAAACTGAGAATTTTGTATACACATATACTGAACTCAATGGACAGACATCTTGTAGCATCTTTAAGACTGAGTGAAAGACACTGTAGCATAAACTTTTATAGATTTGAGACAATGCTGCACTACCCTGTTATAACATTATTTACTACTATGGCTTCCTCCTGTGACATTCTAGGATTTGAGTGAGACCTAAGAGCTCTCTGGCTGAGAATTTTAATCTCAGTTTAGAATCCCTAAACGCAAATTCCAGGAATTCACAGGAAGCAGCCATATTAGTAAAGGTGGAATAATAGAACTATAACAGTGTAGTGCACTATTGTCCTTGGTCTACTTCCTCACATGAGGACCAAGTCTACAAAAGTGTATGCTACAATGTCTTTCACTCAGTCTCAAAGGTGCTCCAAGATCCCTTTCAACATTGATATATCAGACTAACACGGCTGTTGTGAACTTACTGGAGTATTTCTTAGTAAGCAATAGTCAGAAATCGATTGTACCTTGCTAATGGTCAAAATGTTTGCTGTCACTTTAGAAAAACCTTCTAAATGGATGCATCTAGTGGCCTACAGTTTCAGTCTACTGATGTTGTATCTGTTTGAGTCAAATCAGATAAACATTTGTCAGACAAACAAAAAACTGTTACATACCATATCTCCTAGCTACAGGACACCAGAGTGGTAGGTGTTTTCAAACTACAGTTGGTCATTGCTGACACAATCTTTTTGAAGAACTTAGAGACAGTTTGAAAATCCAACACTAACAGCATATAACAGTCCTTTATGTTGCAAATATTTCTACAATTCAAGCATACAATTCCGTTAACAAAGCCTATGACAAAAAGAAAAGCTAATTTTTATCAAAAAAAATTAATGTTCCCCAGGCCCCTTGTTCCTTTTCATTCTCCAGCTCTAGCTTTTTAGCGTCATCTGCAGTTGGAATATGGTGTGGGAGGGCTAGAAAAATCCTGATTTTTGTTGTTAGGTTGTAGCAAAAAGTTTGTAGTAAACAATTAAATACAATAAAGCCTAAACTGGGAAAGAATGGGATTCTACTCTGATTCTACTGCAACTGTGCCTTCCTACGACAGGCAATGTATAGAGCAGCTAAATGCAGGATTTCTCACATAGATCCAAAACAGACAGGCAAAAAGTGCTGACTTCAGGCCACATTAATAGTGCGGCATTCAAATGATACATGCCCCAAATGCAGCCGGAAGCCACACAAAGACCATGCCCAGCTGGGAAAAGCCAGCTGCAAAAAAAACAGGGAAAGTCCAGTCTTTGACAGTGCCCCACTCAGGACCATGGCAGCAGGCTAGATTGGGATCGGGACCATGTGGTCACCATGGTCCAGTGCTGATTGAGGTGAGAGTGGCATCTGGCCACTTCTTTTGCCCCTTCTACATGACCCTTAAGATTCTGAATAGTAAACTGGAGAAAAAAGGGGAGAGTAGATCCTCACCAGCTATCCCTATCCAGCAAGTTTAAAAAAAACATAGATTAATATGTCTGAATATCATAATGGAGGCTGCTAACAGAAACAAATATTTTTGTAAGCATTCTGGGAAAAGGTTCAAAATGTTTTTCTTTACTTATGCAAAGCTTACCTGGCAATATTATTTCACTCATGCATATTGTTAGCTTTGGAAAAAAAGTTTGCTGTTAACATGCTGAACTGCCTTTTTTGTAGTACATAAACTTCCCCTATTCATTCCATGTTATTTCTTCCTTTGGTACAAATTTTTCTGTTAAAGAACGCGCAAATCACATCTACTTTATTAACAAAGCTATACCTTTATACTTGAACTATACTAATGCAGTGAGCATTTCCATGTGCATTTTATAGTGACTATTTGCATGCTGACCCAAAAGCCGCATAACATTTTTTTGTGACAGAAGCAGATACACATGAAATCCTGTGCCTGTGCCCTTAAAATGCTATGTGAAATGGCAGTATGGGTCACATTAGATATTGTAAGAATCACTTTGCTGCGCTCTCTCTCTCTCTCTCCTGCAAGAGGTCCATATATATCTTATTCTCTCTCTCATGTGATGCCCAAGTATTCAACAAACAACAACAACAAAACCATCATGGTCTGAACTTATTTTATTAGGGAGCATCGTGAGTGGCCAGCTGCTGTTTTGGATGCTGGATAGATATTGCCAGCTCTGAGGTTTAAGATCTGCAGGGGATGGCCTTCTCCCTTTTTACTGGCTCATTGGGTGAAGATACAGGAGACAACATCTCTCCATAGCTGCTCCCAGCTTCCTTCCATAGGTGGTCTGGTTGGTCCTCCCTGCTCTCCTTCTGCTGACAGGTGAAAATCTTTTTATTCGGGCATGCCTTTTGAGTTTTAAATTATGCAATAGTACTGTGTTAAGTGGTATGACTTATTTCTATTATCCATTATGTCTAAAATATATTTTTCACTGCCTTAGCCATTTTAAAAAAATAATACTATTAAATTCTTTTTTAATGTTGGTAAAATAAAATTTTAACTTAAACTTCTTTTTAAATTTCTGTAACCTGCCTTAGATCCTATCCCAAGAGAAATATGAGGTATACATTCAATAAACAAATAAACAAACAAAATAGCCTAGTTTAACCTACTTAAATAAACTTAATTTAACTATTTAAAAGTGGCTATGTTTTATTTATTGCAATGTTCCAACAAGTAATCTTGCTACTTTTATCCAACATAACTGCTCTTGAGGGGCAAGGGGTGTTCTTAATAATTATTGTCTCCAAATTTCTAGGGCACGTAATGTATATTCTTGTTAACGTCTAAAACTGTAACAAAAGCATGGCACTTATTCTTTTTCCTTCTCCACAAAACACTTTTAAGTTGGAAAGGCTTTATAATAATTAGAGTTTCTTTGTGTCATTTTCACAATGCATGCCACAAACAAAAACTTAATACTAGTTAATAACAGTGTTCAAATACTTGTTTCTTAGTAATTATATGGAGAAAAGCAGATTCAAGTGCCTGAGGCAGAAATTATACAGTACTTTTCTTTAGGAAAACAAAAAATATTTACATCTAAACTTCATAAAATATTTTACTATATGTTTCTTCAAAATAAATTAAAAATAAAGTATTGATTTAAAAAAAAAGTGGAAGTTGAAAATCTAATTACCTTCATCCAGAAAGACAGGACATTTTAGAGACATATTTTGTTGCAGAATTCAGAGAACTAGACCTACAAGGTATCTTACAACACAGTCACCTGAAGAGTTTTAGATACTTTCAACTATCAGATGTCTTTCTGTACATTTCTTTCAGACAAAAAATATAGCCTTTTTAGAACAAGTAATTATGTTACTTTTCTTTTTTTACAGAAAACAACATTTGTCATTTACACAAAACAAATATTCTGTCTCATATTAATATTCGGTTTCTGGTTTTGAAAACCTTGGTTCTTATGGGATACCCTTGATTCTGCACCCATAAACACACTTGGGGATTGGGAGGAATGTATATGTTGAGAGGATATTGAATTAGAAGTCAGAGACTGGGGGTCCAAACAGACAGGCCAAAATAAAGGTGCTTCAGCTCACTTTGGAGGTATGCTGCTTAAATGACACACACATCTTATTTTATTGGGGAGCATCCAGACTCTTAGGACATATGCATCATTTAAACAACATATCTCCAGTGATCCGAAGCAGCTTTATTTTGGCCTGTCTATTCAAGCCCTCACTTAACATGTTAGGAGCCTGGCACAACAAAACCGATTCCAGAACACCTCTTGGGTTAACCATGGTGTTTTGACAGGCACCAGGATTAACACAACTGTAATTATTCTGTTCTAAATATACGGGTATTTTTATTCCATACTTAAAGTTGGGAAAAATACTGATATATTGAATTACTCTATGGGATTATCATCAGGTCTTCAGGTGAACAACACAGATTAATTACTCTCTCCTGTTATGAACATACTTATAAAATGTGTATGTTTTGTCAGGTAATGCAAGCCTTGAACTAGGGCCATGCTTTATAGTAGCAGTAGCTATAGCAAGTACATTTCTGTACTGTTTATCAGTGAACTAACACTCCCTAAGCGGTTGTAATGACGTTCCTTTCTTTCTATTGTGGCAAGCGCCTGGGACTTTTACTATCCCACCGCTGCCACCAAATTATGTGACGAACACACTCCTTCTCCATATGGCAGTCCTGTGAGCGTTTTCTACTCCCACCCCACTGCCAACTAATTCATGTAACGGACCCCCTTTCTTATGTGGCAGGTTCACAGTATTATATAATATAGTAGTGTGGATAAAATATATATGCCAGACCAGCCTTTGGATAAAACAAAATAAGAACTTTATTTAACAAAAGGTTTGAACAGATACTTCTTAAACTAAATGATATTAAACAACTGTTAGTTCAGGCATGTGTGACTTCTTACTGGTTACTATATTACCACAGTTCAACTTGCTACAGAGTATTTCTGTTACCATCTGTTAAGGACACTAACATCATCCTTATTGCCTACTTTCCTAAGTTTAAACACTACAGTATTGCCTCGCAGGCTTACTATAATCCTTCTTTTAACTAGAGTCTCTAACTGGTTAAAAGTCCCTCTCTCTAGACTATAACCAAGTTCCCCTCTGGAACTGACTCTTCTCCTAACTGTCTCCTCAACACAACTCCCGCTTCAACCCTCAGGATTCTAAAAATCCAACCTCATCTCTCAACATTCTAACCCCAACTGACCCAAGCCAGCACCTGATTGGCTTAGGGCCTCTGGCTTCTGATTGGCTGGTTTGTAGTCAGCTCGTTACAATGGTTTACAATGTGTCAGCCAATTGTTCCCAACAAGCTGGGCACTGTGAAGTTGAAGGCTTTCACATCCGGAATCCACAGCTTTGTGTGGGGTTTTCGGGCTATGTAGCTGTGTTCTGGAAGAGTTTATTCCTGACATTTCTCCAGCATCTGTGGATGGCATCTTCAGTTAAAGCTGACATGGGAGTGAATGGGGTACTCATTTTACCGACCTATAAAAGGATGGAAGGCTGAGTGGACCTTGGAGCCCTCCTCTAGGATCAAACGTACAAGACCAGCATTTAACCCAGGGGTAGGCAACCTGCGGCCCGCAGGCCAGATGTGGCCCGGCGAGGCCTTGGGACCGGCCCCAGCCCGGTCCTGCCGCCAATTGCCGCCGGGGCCTTTGGGGGGCAATTGTCTATAGAAGCCTCAGAAACATGCATTTATATTAACATTTTTTTAAAAAATCAGCAAATTTTTTCACGTGTCCTCCATTTTTTTTTAAAAAGTGTCTTCCATTTGAAAATTTTGTCCTACATTTGTCCTCGTTTATTTATATATATATTTTTTAAAAAATTATTTAATTATTTATTTTTTGGCTTCGGCCCCCCCCAGTTGTCTGAAGGACAGCAACCCGGCCCCCGGCTCAAAAAGGTTGCCTACCCCTGATTTAACCACTGTGCCAAAAGAGCTCCTGTACAGTACACACAATACTGCCCTGAAAAAAAAACTTTTAGACCAGGAGTGGTAACTGCAAGGTATGTGGATCACATTTGGGATGTCAAGACCCTCTGTACAACTCCCAAAGGTTCTTTCATTACTGAGAGGAAAAACAACCTTAATATGTAAGATTGCTCCAGTGGAAGCCTCAAGAGGATGTAAATCCATATTCATCCAATTTTGGAGCAACATGCATTTCAGGGGAATCAGATAGCTTCCCCCCCCCCCCAAAAAAAATTGTATGTGACCCTTCAGTCACCTCCAGTTCAAAAAAAATTCAATATGGCTTCAATTCGGGGACACCTTTCCTTCCCCCCCACTTCCCACATGTGCAAGGCTGCAAGCCACCCAGCTAGCCCCTAGTTTCTACAGGCTGGCATACTATCTATTCTACATATAGTTATATCTGTGAATGACCTATGGCTGGATGAGCATAAACACATACTGAGCGCAAAGATTTTGATATGAACAGTTGATACTAATCCTATGTGGGTTGTAGTTTTTATTACATCAGTACAACAATAGCAAAATAGACCACATACACCTATATCAGCTAGACAGAAAAAAAACATGAATTCGACTTCAGTGACTAAGTAACACAGAAGCAAAAAGGCCTGAATAAAATCAATAATTTAAATTAAAAGTTTCTGTTTAGTAATTAACACCATAATTAAAATCAATCTTGATGATTCTGAACACCTGTGCCCCTCTGCCAAGCCCAAATTAATGCAACTGATTTTTTTAAAATGAAATGTCAATTTACACTAATGCATTTCTTAAAGGAAATATGCAAATAAAGAAAATATACAAAATACTTCACAAGCACCAACACTTGGTGCTTATTTTCTGCACAAAACCTTCTTAAGAAGCCACTAAGTAACTCATGTGTATATACCCTACCTTGCTAGACAGCCATTGAAAAGTATACTGAACTACTGAGCTCAATATGAAAGCTCATTATGAACTACCTACCTACTGTTCTCACCTTAAAAAGCTATTCTTCAGCAGCATTTAATATATCTTGCTGTACAAATGGACATGGTGCTGGCAAAGAGGCAGTGAATCCATTCTAACAAAGTAGAAGTGCAGGTGGTCACTTTTAAAAAAAGGTGGTCATTTTAAAAAGCTGAAACCCTACAAGACAAGCACTTGGAAGGAAGAGGAGAAACTCAAGGCAGCTCCATTCTCTCACACATGTATACTTTTCCAAGGAACTGATCAGTGAAAAGTCTGTTGTTTTTAAAAGACTACATGGGCTGAATCCTGGATTAGGCCAATTCATCATACATGTCATTCTCCAATCACGTAAAGATGTGTGCATATAAGATAGCTTTGTCCCTGCCTACTAAGTAGGTTGATGACACCTTCTACACCTGGAAGTGCTTGTGGTGAAAAAGAAGCAGCTGCAGGCAACAAGGCAGGCAGCCAATGCCATTTCACCTTGCTTCCATCTTCCCAGTATTCATGAAAAGCAATTACCCCTCCAGGAGACAAGGAGTAGCAACCAGAAAGGCATAGGGCAATCACTGCTAAATAATGGTATTCTTAAAATCATGGTTCAAATGAATTAAAAAGCACTTTAAATACAGTAGGCCCTCCACATTCGCTGAGTTTAAGGACTCTGGACCCCTGTCAAAATGGAAAAACCACAATTTTTTTTTAAAAAACTACTTTTTTTAACCAAATAGAACACCTCTGAAGGAATCTGTAGGTCCTCCAGTGCAACTCTGTGGTCAATATCTGCCAGACGTTGACCACAGAATTGAGCTGGAGGACCTACAAATGCCTAGTGAAGTATTTTTTCTGGTAATCTCTAGGTGCTCCAGTGGGAGTTTTGACAGAGGTTGACACTGAGTCGCGCTGGAATACCTAAAGATTTCAAGAGAGAATACAATAATCAAATCCATGAATAATTAGATCTGTAAAAGTCAAAGTCATATAGAAGGCTGTCTGTATATTAACAATATTATTTCATTTAAAGTTTGAAGATTTTTAAAAAAATACATAAAATATTTATGATGAAAGCATCAATTTCTTTAAAATCTATTTTATTTATTTTTTTATTTATTTAGGTATTTATATCCCGCCCTTCAACCCAATGGCTCTCAGGGCGGCTTACAATTATTTTTAATCAGACAGTTCTATATATATAACTAAAATATGTAGTTATATAGATTAGTGCCGAACAAAATAACACCCCTGCACCCTCATTAACATCTAAATGAGAAATAACTTTCATTTTAAACAGGTATCTTCTTGCCCTTGCAGGCAAGGAGCTCCAGATTAAATACCGTATATTCTCGACTATAAATCAGCCTCATGTATAAGTTGAGGGAACGTTTTGGGGCCAAAATTATGGATTTTGATATGACTCATGGATAAGTTGAGGGTAAAACTTAGGGGCATTTAGGAAAGGATCTAAAGGATGAAGCAAAGCAAAACAATTTCAAAATCTCACAAAATTCCAGCCAACATAGCTGTTTGTGCTCACCCTTAAGGTTGGATGGATGAGAGAGTAGAGGGGATCAGTGCTTCCAAGACACATTATACTCTTCCCTTTCACCAGGGAATGTTTCCTTCTTTTTAAATAAGAGTTCAAATACAGTACTTACATTCACCTGTGGATTAACCGACTCAGGTTTTTTTTGGGGGGGTCAATTTTTTGACCTGAATTTCTAGACCTATACATGAATATATTCAGCATTTCTTAAATTCAAAGAAATGTATACAAGTTTTCATTTTTATGCTACACAGTGTTACTAACAAGCCTAAACTGTAGAAAGTGCTATACAGTATGCCCGCACTATAGGTGGGCGCCCCATATGCGGCTTACGTGGAAGCAGTGTAACACCCGTGGCGCACACACTCTCCCATGTGGCGAGCACGAGCCCCATTCAATCGAATGGGACTCGAGCTTATGCGTTTTTGGCTGATGCGGGAGGTCCGGAACAGATCCCCGTGTAAGCCAAGGGACCACTGTATTATATTATAGCAGGTATAATATCTTTCAAGAGAGATCAGTATTGTCAAACTTTCTTGAAACACTTTTTAAAAATGTGACTGAGCTAATCTTCAAAGTGAACCTAGAACAGTCAAATATTCTGAAGAATGACATCAAAAGTAGCATTTGTATATTAAATATTCCCACTTTCAGCCAACTCTACTTATTAAGTCAAACTATAAAAGCAAGAAAACATTACAGAAAGAAAATGGCGGTATTGATTTTGTAATAATTTCTAACCATTATGTAAAGAAAATATATATACTTTATTTAGACTGTCAATTAATTACAGCAAATAAAAGTAAACGGAAATGACATGAAATAAATCCTGTCATGATCCACTTTAGGTAAAAAGCTAAAGTCATTCATCAGTAACATGGATGGCTAGATAAATGTTCCTTTAAGCTTAATAAGAAAGAAGAGTGTTTTCTTTCACCTTGCAAGTACCTCCACAGTCCTGGGTGTTTGCTTCTCTTTCTCTGGCCAGCCTATTGTTATTCCCACCCACTACATCCTATTGCCCTCTCTGCCAGACAGTTAACCCACAACAGCACTAGTGCAGCATTTTGCCACATCTGGAAAATGGGTTGAACCACACTGCTTTCCTTTTATTTCAGAAGAGTGCAGCAGGTGCTTTTTTTTTTTTTAGATTCATGAACAGCATTACAAGACACAGTTGAACTTAGCAGGGTTTAGGAGAAAAACAGTTTTTAAAAAAGAAAATTTGGACTCATACAGACAGGCCAAAATAAAGCTGCTTCGGGTCACTTTGGAAGTATGCTGTTTAAATGATGCATGCATCCTAAGAGTGCGGAAGCCGTGCCAAAGCCACACTCCAGTCCTTAGGACTGGATTGTGGCTTTAATTTACATCTTTCCTTTCTCCCAGGATTAGATGAAGGAAACATGCTCTTCATCCCAAGTCAACAACAACTAGGAGCTCCATTATGGGTTAACTATTCAATTCCCCACTTGAGCATAGAAACTCACTAGATGACTTTGGGCAAGTCACCCTCTCTCAGCCTCAGAGGATGGCAATGTCAAACACCCTCTGAAGAAACTTGCCAAAAAAACCCTCTATGATAGGTTCCCCTTAGGGTCACCAAAAGTCAAAAAATGACTTGGAGGCCCACAACAACAAGTTCTACTTTAGAAGTGTACCTTGATAATGAGTAAAATAAAAGTGTGCCTTAAAAATGAATACATTTTGCAACCCACTTTTAAAGGCTCCAATTTTAACAAGGCCTTCCCTATAGCATGGAAGGATTTTCCTAGCATTAAGAAAAATGGCCAAATCAAGTAAGAACAATGTATATCCCAAGAAAGGCTTCATGTTAATGAAAAGACATCTGGTGCTGCATCTCTGCTTTCAGAAGGGGGATATCACATATAGTGCCCAATGCAGGATGCAGCATGGAATTTGGCACTCAGATGTGCCTTAACACTGTTAAATTATGGCAGCCATCCACAAAATTACAGTTGCCAGGACATTAAAAACTAGAAGCCAAACACATCAAATATATTACTGCACATGTGTTAACCTGCCTTGTACATGCTGCATTAATATAAAGCACCCATTCTATCTGTGGCCACTGCAGTGCTCCATTTAGCACATGTGTGAGCAGACACCAAGAGGTCACTCTCACCCTATTTTTCATTTCCTCAAGATCCTGGTGAGCTGAATCTTCCCCCTTTTTTTAAAAAAACCAATAGCAACCATAACTGGATCATAACTTTAGACTCAAGAAGTGAACAAAATGCTCTTTAAATTAACAATTATATTCCTAGAACAGTGGTTCTCAAAGGGTGGGGTAGGACCCCCACTGGAAGTAACATAAGAGTTGCTCAAGGGAGGCACAAGACTTGGAGGCTCTGATCTCTCCTCCTCTTCCAAAATGTTTTTAGATATAAAATTTACACGTGTTAGTTAAGTGCTGAATTTACTTCAAAAAACCTGTTCTAATTTGAAAAAATATTGTTTCCTTATAAAATGTTTAAAAATATGAATACACATAATATGTGAATGAAAATATGCAAACTAAATTTTAAAATAAAATTATTTGTATACTATGTTGGGAGGCAGCAACCCGTGCATGTAGATGTAAAGTGGGGTCCCATGGGTAAAAAAATTGAGTATCACTGGCCTAGAAGTTTTTGGGAGGCACATCTGGCCATTTTTAGAACATGGTTTTCCCCCAACATGGGAGGATCTAGCAGAACTAGAAAGTTTAAATGGAGGCCCTTCAAACTATATGGGGGAGTGGAAAGGAGTGTCAAACTAGAAGCCCCATGCAGCCTGCAATTGAGTATAAGAGGAAGTTATACAATTTTGTTCCCAGGTAGGACATTTCACACATGGTTGATTTTCTGATTTCGATGCAACCTGTGCCTACCTACTGTACTCATGAAAATATGAACAATCATGCTGTACCATTCCAAAGAGTGTATACTTCTTTTCCTCATGCATAATTTCTGCTGGGAAAAAAAAATCTCTGGCTGACAAAACCACAGAAGCGTAGGTAAATGTCACCAGTATTCCAAACACTTTTGCTAGTGTTAGACTAATATGTTCGAAGTCCTCTTTGAAGTAGAAGACAGCTAAAATTAGAATCTGAGCATATCTTCCTATAGTCTGCCTGACAATACCTACTGCCATATTTATGAAACATTTGACAGCTCAACTAGATGAAAAAAATAAAAATCAAGCCAAAGCAGCCCCAAGATGAATCATTTTAATGTCGGTTTCCAATGCAATTTTTTAAAGTAAAGTAAAGTTAAAAAAAAAATCATTTTCAAAGCACAGAACTAAAAGTATTGCTTAAAAAAGGAAAATGAACTATGTTAAACACATCAGGATCATGGAACATAAGAAGGTTCCCAAACATTTAGTGTATAGGAATTATCCACCAGGACACCAATTTCCAACGACTGAATGTTTTCCAAATAATGCTACAGTCTAACTCAGACAGTTCAAGGGATTTCAGAACTGTTCATAATGGTGTTTGAAAGTTGTTTTACTTTTCCAAAGTACATTAGGTGCAACCCATTATTTAATCACAGTTTCAATGAAAGCTATACTTAGTTTCAATGAAGGCATGAAACTTGGTTTTGAAATCTCCCAAAGTAGTTTATCCAGCAGTCTACAACAGTGTGCTCCACTGGAAACCATGGCAGGAAAAGCACAGTGAAGACCCTTTGTCTTCTGAAGCTTATGATACAGCTTTTCTGTCTTCTGCCTCCTAGGGACATTCATGAAATACTTTGAGGTAGGTAGTTTGAAGATAGGGGGAAGACGTTTCATTGCACTAGTAACTGAGAGCCAATACATGTGTTCTAGGCCTTGGATCTAACACAACTATGGACCTATCCATTCCCCCTCTTGTCTCTTGCAGAAGAACAGATTTGCCTTTCCCACACGCTTATCCTGCTTTGTAAGTGGCATGCGCATCATGCACTATGGCTTGGATGCTAGCAGGACTTCCCTTCATCTCCACTGTGGCCTGCTGAATTCTCAGCAGATAAGAACCAGGAGTGTGGGGTGGCTGCACTGGGATTAGAGACCGGCATGCTATGTTGTTGGTGTTAAACAACTAAATATTATTCAACTATTAAAAATATAATTTCCCCACATTTCCTCCTACATATGCATGCACAGCACTGTTTTAATGGCAGTGCTGAAAGACAAGATGCTTCTTGTTTTTATACACACGATGGCAGAATTACAGCTAAGTTTCCTTACCTCATCTAAATCCTTAATATAAACTGGTTTTTCCTCTAAACCAATAGGCATTGGCTCACTGTGTGGAATCTTTACTTCTTCATACATTTTATTATTTTCTCTCTCGATACCTTCGGGCAGAAGCATCTGTGAAATTTAAAGAGAAAAAGGAGGAGGAAATGCAGCTAAAAAATAATGAGCTGAATACATAATGGTTTGAAACTTTTCCACAAACAGGTAAAAGTCAGCTTAAACATAGACAGAAAAATAAACTCTTTTAACTATTAGTTAGCTGTAGCCATGAAAAGTACAAATGTTAATGAGCAAAACATACCCCAAGAATTCCATAAAATAATCAATCTCATTCCCACTACTGATTTTTGTGGTTAAGTTAATGAAATTGGAACTCTTTCTCCAGTTAAATAAGAGACCCAATTTTGCACTCCTATCTTCTAAAATTTCCCACTGTATCTTCTAAAATAAATATATCAGAAAATTTCTTTTTTTACTAAATGTTTTGTTTGTTTTTAAACAACTCTTGTTATTACCTTTGACTGTTTCATACTATTTAACTTTTTACCATGTTTTGTAGGATAGATTTCTTCTGTTTTAATGATCTGTGACTGTACAATAAAGATTGATTGGTGGATTGACTCTTCCTTCACCAGAGTGAAGAGTGGAAAGGTCCCCTGAACCTTTCATGGTTGGGTAAAAAAAGGAGATTTTAGTACACTGGTACCCCGGGATACGAATGCGCCGTGTTACGAAATTTCCGGGTTACGAAAAAAATCCATTAAAAATAATTGTTCCGGGTTACGAAGGTTATTTCGGGTTACGAAAAAATTTTTGGTGCTTTTCGGCGCTTTTTCGCACCAAATCGCGGCTTTCGCTATTAGCGCCTATGGGGCTTCGGCTTGCGAATGCTTTTCGGGTTACGAATGGCGCCGCGGAACGAATTAAATTCGTAACCCGGGGGAGCCCTGTAGTTGCTTTTTTGTTATCTGGTTGTGTGGCAAGCAGAGAGATGTAAACTAGAAATGTAAAATCAGAAAATTTCTAATGAACAGCACTGGGGGAATGGGCATGGTAATTTGACTCTTTTCCATTGTACAGTATTTTTCCATTATGTATTTCAAGGCATAATCTATTTAAATCTACAGAAAAGGTTGATTGTAGATTTAGTTGATTTTGATTATTTGTACAAAACATAGGTGAAAAATCTTTGGCCCCACAAATATTTTGGAAGCACCAGAGAATACAGTCATTTGTAAGGGATTATGGAAGCCGTACTCCAAATCATGTGGAAGGCAAAATGTTTCCTAACCCTGGTTTAAGGACTGTCTGTCTATTGTCTAAATGAGGGAAATGAGCCCAGAAACTGAGGCAGTAGTTTGTAGGAAATCATTCTATTAAACTTTGTGTCTATCAGAAAACAACTTTTTAATGCTTGTATTGTAGGTTTTAATGATCAGTCAGGATGAGCCATAAAGTTACTAATTTTGTTACGAACAAGGAAATGGAACTATGAGCTTCATATTGTCTCAGTCAACAAAATGGAAAACATGTTAGTCCAAAAGTACACACATACTTCTTCAATTGGATTAACTATAAAACAACAACACCTAAAGTTAGAGTATTACTAAAGGATAGACTCATAGAATCATAGAGTTGGAAGAGACCACAAGGGCCATCCAGTCCACCCCCTGCCATGCAGGAAATCCCAATCAAAGCATCCCCGACAAATGGCCATCTAGCTTCTGCTTAAAGACCGCAAAGGAAGGAGATACCACTACAGTCCGAGGGAGTTTGTTCTACTGTCAAATAGCCCTTACTGTCAGGAAGTTCCTCCTAATGTTGAGGTGGAATCTCTTTTCCTGTAGCTTGCATCCATTGTTCCGGGTCCTGTTCTCTGGAGCAGCAGAAAACAAACTTGTTCCCTCCTCAATATGACATCTCTTTAAATATTTAAACAGTGCTATCATATCACCTCTTAACGTTCTTTTCTCCAGGCTAAACATCCCCAGCTCCCTAAATCATTCCTCATAGGACATGGTTTCCAGACCTTTCACCATTTTAGTCGCCCTCCTTTGGACACGCTCCAGTTTCTCAACACCCTTTTTAAACTGTGGTGCCCAGAACTGGACACAATATTCCAGGTGGGAACGATAGGTTCTGACCTGCACCTTGATATCAAAGTGCATCTTGACCTGAGTAGCTGCATGGCCCTGGCATGACAGGTTCCCACTGAACAAAGGGAAACCATGGGTTTTGATATGTAAATGAATTTCCTTTCCCAGCTCTGAAGATGGGTGAGATCATGCGAGGAGCTACCTTAAGCTGCTATCAGGCAAATGCCTTAAGGAAGTGTCTCTCTTTGTGATTGAGGGGGAGCCATCTGAATCAAAAGACTGGCATTTGCATAGCCGTTTGGGTCCCTACTCTAGCAGAGACATTTGGTGAGATCAAAACATGGACCTAAGATGTGAAATACACATCAAATAGTTTCCTTAGAAGACTGATTGCCCTTTGTCTAGAGACCCTGTTAAATCTTTAAAAGGTCTCCTAAATTTAGGAATGGGCTGCCTGCCTATCTCAGGTCAGTCACCGGCTGCTTTCAGGTCATTGGCCTCTCTCAGGTCATTTACAGCCAGAACCTATGTCAGTTTGAGATTCTATCGCTTGAAGTCACAGTCGCTCTGACCTGGTCTGCCAAGGCTTAATCATTAAGCAGACTTACAAATCCTCACACAAATTGGACTTCCCAAAATCGAAACTCTACATCAGGTGAAGCCTATTATCTATCCCATATCTAACACGTTATTTCCTGAGCCTTGTATGAATGCATGTGCGTATGTGCCTGTGTGTGTTTGAATCCCTGTTTCCAATAAAAGAGACATTGATTGTACTTAGAACCTCTGCTTCATTTCTGGATTTCTAGTTCCTGGTGTACAGACTGAAGGGGCGATCCCTGAGGTGTAGTAACAGGCCTCCTCTTGAGCTAATTAAATTCCCCATTGATAATTTGGTCACTGTTCACTGTTACAGTGGGGGCTGACCAAAGCAGAATAGAGTGGCACTATTACTTCTCTTGATCTAGATACTATACTTCTATTGATGCAGCCTAAAATAGCATTGGCCTTTTTAGCTGCCGCATCACACTGTTCACTCATGTTCAACTTGTGGTCTACTTGGACTCCAAGATCCCTTTCACATGTAGTCTCGTTCAGCCAGGTGTCACCCATCCTATATCTGTGCATTTTATTTTTCCGCCCTAAGTGCAGTACCTTACATTTCTCCGTGTTGAATTTCATTTTGTTAGCTTTGGCCCAGCTTTCAAGTCTATTCAGGTCATTTTGAATTTTGATTCTTTCCTCTGGAGTATTAGCTATTCCTCCTAATTTGGTATCATCTGCAAATTTGATAAGTATGCTCCCAATCCTGTCATCCAGGTCATTGATAAAGATGTTGAATAACATCTGGCCCCAGGACAGAGCCTTGTGGGACCCCTCTGGTCACTTCTCTCCAGGATGAAAAGGTGCCATTGTTGAGCACCCTTTGGGTTCGGCTGGATGAAAGTACATCTCTAAACTACTGTATGGTATACTGTGTGGTATATTCACATATATAGATCTAAGGTAGATTTCACAAATAGATCTAAGACGATAGCTCCATTTTCAATTTTTTTTTCAAGAAAAAACAGCTGAATATGTTTAAAAGCTGCTAAGGACTCAAAAGCACTTCACCAGAACTAATGGCAATGAATGGAGTTACCTCTCTCTGGAGTTAGAAACTGATGACTGTCATCAAGATTACCAAACATGCATGTGTTTACTGAACTGGGGAAAAATAGAGTTAAATCAATGGGAAGAAAAATTATTGCCTATTCAGAGAAAAAGCAGTTGTTCAAAAACTGTCCCACTCTAATTCCAGCTCAGTCAAGCTCACTGCTCAGGAAGAACCCCCAAAAGCATACCTTTGATCCTCCAATAAATGCAGAGGTTTTTCTCGCTTCAGCTTGTGAGTCATAAACATGTGGGTAATGAATTTTTTCATATTCCATGTCTCGCTGTCTGCCTAAAACTGGCACTGAGCGAGCATTCAAAAGTGCTTGTTCTCTGTAATCACAAAATAGAAACAACGTATTCATCTAATAACTGAAGTAAACTTAAAAATGTATTTTAAAAGAGTATTCTATGTAGAAAGCAATCTGCTAAACCAAAATTTTTTTAAAATATTTGTCGTTCAAGAAATAAATAATGAGCTACACACGTCTTAATTATGTTTTTGGCAAAATAGTGACCCAGTGAATAGTACACGTTACTCTCAGATAGTTACAAGTAGGGTCCAACAAAAGACTGTAGGGGTAATGGAGACACCCAGCAGGTCAATGGTTGCTTTATTCTAAAAAATAAAATAAAAAAGGTTTTCATATCAAATATTTTTTAGTTTTAAAAAAATGTAAGGACTTGAAGCTGTAACTATCTAGCAGTTAAAGCAAGAATAAAAGAAAAAGACAGGTTTTTTACCTGTAACTGTAGTTCTTCAAGTAGTCATCTGCAAATGGGGTTATTCTGCACCTGCACAGCATTTCCGGATCCTACTGGAATCGCTAGGAAAGACTTTTAGGTGACAGCTCCGCCCACTCTCTATATAGGCAGGATGTCTTCCTGCCCTTTCTCAGTTCCAAAAGGTCCGCTGTAAGAGCAGACAAGGAAGAGAGAAGGACACAACAGAGGGGAAGATGGGCGGGATTTGTGTGGATTCGCAGATGACCATTCGAAGAACTATAGTTACAGGTAAGCAACCTATCCTCCTTCTTCGTGGTCTTTGCGAAGCACACAAATGGGTTAGACTGGCAAGCTTATTCCTCTGTGGAGGGGGGAGTGTCCTGGCAATAAATAAATTATTAAATCAGAAAATCAGTGTGAGTGTCAAATTATTTGACAGGTGCCAACTAACCTTAGTGCATTCCGGAAAGGAAAACAGTTCTGCCAAAGGCTGCTTCACGTTAGTGTCTGGTATCAAGTCTGTAGTGCTTGATAAAAGTCAGAGGTTGTGACCATACCGCAGCCTTGCAAATGTCCTCCAAGGGAATTCTGGAGAGGAAGGCTGAAGATGAAGCTACCGCCCTGGTGGAATGGGCTCAAATTCAAGCAGGTGGAGTCTTCCCAAAAATATCATAAGAGAGGATGATTGTGGAAGTCACCCATTTACAAAAATGTTAAGGTGTGACTGGAAGCCCCATTTTTGGGTTGGAGTAGCAGACAAAAAGGCTGGGGGAACGAGGAGAAGATGCAGTCTTGTTGAGGCAGAAGGCTAGCGCCCGCCTGACATCTACCAAGTGAAGCCTGCACTCAGTGTCGGTGGTCGGGTTTGGGGCTAGTGTTGGGAGAATGATGTCTTGACTGAGATGAAAGGTGGACACAACCTTTGGTAGAAAGGAAATGTCCGGATGGAGGACAACCTTGTCCTTAAAAATTTTTAGGTACGGAGGGCACAGAGTTCACTGGCCTGGCGTGCTGAGGTGATGGCTACCAAGACGGCTGTCTTCCAGGTGAGGAGCCTGAGGTCACAGGAAGCCAGAAGTCCAAAGAGTGAGGTAGCGAGTGCAGCCAAGATGAGCTGGAGGGCCCAAGTGGGGATTGGGATCACAGCCGGTGGTCTTAGGTTGGCTAGGCCCTTGAACAATTTTCTTCACGAGTGGGTTGGTGAAGAAGGCTGGGCGGCCGGAAAATTGGAAGTGGGCACAGAGGACCGCGAGGTAGCATTTTACGGATGAAATGGTGAGTCCAGATGCTGAGAGGTAGTGGAGAAAGTCCAAAACAACAGAGACAGTGACTTCCAAAGAGGTGAGTCCTGGTGACGACAAGAAAGCCAAAAATTTAGCCCATTTGAGGGCGTAGGAGCAGTTGAGTGGAAGGCTTTCGGGAAGCCAGGATAATTTCTCGGACCTTTACTGAGAGTCAGGCAAAAAATCAAGAGGGCCGAACCCTCCACGCCACGAGACGGAGAGTGTCCACGTCGGTGTGGCGAACCCGACCATCATGAAGGGTCAGGAGGTCGGGACGGAGTGGCAGAAGCCAGAATTAGTTGTTGGAGAGAAGAAGGAGGAGGGCAAGCCATGGCTGTCTCATCCACCAAGGGGTGATCCGGATCGCGTCCGATCTGTCTGTGCATAGCTTTGCTACCACTCTGGTGATTAGAGGAAATGGGGGGAAGACGTAGAACTTTTTACCAGACCACTGAAAGAGGAAGGCATCCCCTCGGGAGAGAGGTGAAGGAATCCTGGAACAAAAGTGGTCACAATGAGTGTTGAGATGAGAGGCAAAAAAGTCAACGTCTGGTGTTCCCACAGAGAGAAGAGGCAGAGGGCAACCTGAGGGTTCACTTGCCACTCGTGACAGGAGTCCGGAGCTCTGCTCAGTTTGTCTGCAAGCTCGTTCTCCTCTCCAGAGAGATCTGATCCGTCTCCAGATGCACCAGTTCCAAATTTGAATGGCAAGGCCAAGATGGGTGGAGGACCTGGTACCGCCCTGCTTGTTGATGTAATACATCACAGTCGTGTTGTCCATGAGGAGGAGACCTGGTTTCACAGGGAGGGTTCGAAGGCCTTCAGTGCCTTCTGTACTGCTAGCATCTTGAGCATGTTGATGTGGAGTTGGCGTTCCTTGGGAGACCATCTCCCACGGACAGAGAGGTCATCGAAATGGGCTCCCCAGCCCGTGTTTGAATGTCGGAGGTGGGCCAGGCGATCTCCAAGGGAGTTGACATAACAGAGTGTGCTGGGGACCTTCAGAAGCGGTGCTTGCCTTGTTCTGCATCCTTCTTATGGAAGGGTTTCTTGTATTTCTGTTTTTGTTGGCCTTTCCCTTGCTGTTGGGGAGGGAAGCGCTGTTGCAGGTAGTCCGAAGACTGGTTGGATCTACCCTGAATGGGGGGGGGGGGGGATGTGGGTCTTGCCCTCCGAATGATATTGAGAAAAAGGAGGGTGAGAAGTGGAGGAAGAGGACATACCTTATTTACGGGCTGTATTCTTCATTTTGTTTTTGAAGTCTAGCTTCTCATCAGTTTCCTTATGGAAGAGGCCCGTGGTGTCGAAGAGGAGCTCTCTGATGGCCTGTTTGGCTTGAGGTGTAAAATCAGAAGACCTTAGCCAGGCGTGGCATCAGAGGGTCAAGGCACCTGAGAGTTGTTGGGAAGCACAGTCAGCCGAGTGTCAGGCCACTGAGATTTGGTGCAAGGCCAGTGCATGAGCTTCTACATGTATGGCCATGGCCGGCCATCTCTTGTCCTCACGGCGTTTTTTATACAAGGGAAGAGCTTTCTCCCAAAACTGCTGTTGGTAGGCAGCCATACAAGCTGAGTAATTTTGGGTCTTAAAGTCCAATACTGCAGAGGCATAAGATTTCCATGCCATGGTGTCAAGCTTACGACCCTCTTTGTCATTGGGGGTCAAAGCTGTCTTTGGGGCCAAGGGAATCTGCAAGGCTTCCACAATTGCCGAATTCAGGCAAGGGTGCTCAAAGAGCCAAGTCTCTTCCGAGGGTGTGATGCGGTAGAGATTGTCAAGTTTCTTGGTGGAAGGTTAGGCAATGGACAAAGTAGGCCAAGAACTCTTTGCAATCCTAGATATCAATGGTAGGAATGCAATGAAGGTCAGAGTTGGGACCTTGTCCCAAACCCTCTCATCAATGGGATCCAGAGCTTGAGAGTCTGCATGGAGGACTTCAATGTTTATGGCCTTGCCCATCTGGATCATTTGTTCAAAAAAGGAAAAAATATCATCTGAAGGAGAGGGGGCCTTGAGAAAGGCGAGGGCCTAAGACTGTTGAGCCGGAGCGTAGTCGGAGACGGAGTGGTCCGCAGATTCAGTGGAAGCTGATCTGGTCCTGGTGCAGGACGAGAGGGCCTGAGTGGTTACCGGTACCGGGAACGAGGGGCACACTTGCAGGGAGACAGCAGAACCTGACTGTATGGGTCGGACTGGTTCCACTTGGGAAGCCGAGGAGAGTTGAGACCGAACTGGAATGGACACAGCAGATGACCTTGGAGGAGGCAAGAGAGGTTCAACAGGTTGAAAGGTTGAAACAAAACAGCCTCCACGGACTTCAGAAGGATCAAGAGGCAAAAAACAAGTGCCTGTGGCTTAATCAAAAACAACATCCTGTCGGGGGGTGGGGGGGGGGGGGGTTCAGCAAGGACAGAGGATGCACCATAGTCCTGTTCATCCTTGAAACCAACAACCTCTGAAGTCTGGGAGATTGGGTCTGGTATCACCACTTGGGTGAAAGGAGAGGCTTCCTCTTCACCCTCCAAGAGTTGGTAGGGTTCAGACAAGGGATCCAGAAAGGTGTCCGATTGAGCCTGGGAGTCAGGACGAGGAGACAGCTGAGGTTGAGGCGCTGGCTGGGTGCATGGTACTGAGCCCAGTTTGGTGTCAGCAGGCTGGGCAGGTGTGTCGGTACAGAACCAGCGGTCAGAGTCGGAGTGTTGGGATGAGTCCTTGGACTTGTCCCGAGATTTATGTTTTCTCTTCTCCAGTTTGGAGTCTGAGGACTTCTTCCTCTTTGGTGAGGATGGGTGGGCAGCCACATCCTGGTCCAAAGACCTCCGTTTTTTCTGGGGTTGACCAAGAGACTTCCGAAGAGGGTTGGCCCTCAGCAGCAGTAGCCTTGGCAGGGACTCTCGGAGGGGACAAAGTGGTAGCTTTCCCTTGGCAGCCATAGCTTTGACAGAGACTCTAGAGGTGGAGGGAGGCTTCAAAATTTGCACGTAGAGCATGGATCTCAGGCACATCTCCCTATTCTTTCTGGCCTGTGGTGTGAAGGCCATGCAGTGAGGGCAGGAAGCAGTGACGTAGCCTTCAACCAGGCAGAGGCGGCACAAGGAGTGTCCTTCGAGTGCCGGGATGTTTGTTCCACATTCAGTGCACTTTTTAAAAGAGTGCACAGAGATCTTTAGACCAAAGCCGAGGGACGAAGAGAAAGAATTGTCAAGGAGTGCAAGTGTTACCATCAATCAGAGTCCAAAACCAAGTCCAAATCATAATCTGAAGAGTAGTCAGCGTCAAATGAAGTCAGAGCAAACGCAGGAAACGAAAGCGAAAGCTAAGGAAGGAGCGATTCTAAGCAAGGTTCCTAAACTGGTCACACGGCGGACAAAAGGAACTGAGAAAGGGCGGGAAGACATCCTATCTATATAGAGGGTGGGCGAAGCTACCGCCAAAAAGTCTTCCCTAGCGATTCGCAGAGACTACGAAGAAGAATCAATATTTACCACACATCAAGTTCACAAGAATAGACTCAATGATATTTTCCATCCAATTATACTTCTTACCTTTGCATTCGGAGCTCCTTGGGATCAAAGCACATTCCTCCATCTACAAAAACATCTCCATCATCCCCTGTTCGTTTTTCTCTCCTAGCACTCCGTTTTTCTTCACGACGACATAGTTTCAATAACTGCTTCTCCTGCTCAGACTGGATTGTGACTTGACAGCCATAATTGGGTTTACTGTTTTCTCCTGTAAACTTCCTGCACTTTTCTGCAACAAGAAAAAAAGTATATCTCTCTGTAGATCCCATCTGGTAACTTTATTTAAAGTAAAATTATTAAAGTTCACAGTTTGCGTGGAACACAAAAAATGTGAAGCAATTACAAAAGTAATCTATGGTCATGTACCCCATTTTCTAAAACAAGATCAAAATATTTTAATTGATAAATAAAATGTTTGGCAGGGAAACTCTGCAATAATAGCTTACCTTGCAGGGATTGCATTTTATCATTTGGTCCACAGAAAGATCTCTCTAGAATTGTTGCTCTGTTCTGTAGAAGCTTCTCTATGAGTTCAAATCCTTCTGGTCCTAGCAACTCAAACAACTGGGGAAAGGAGGGGAGAGTAAAAAATACAATTGCCTTAGTATTATAAATGTTTGTGGACACAATATGATTCACAGAAGTTTATTCATTCAGAATTTGTAAGCCCTGAGCAAAAATTCTAAGAGCATGTGGTGCTCCCATAGCTCACTATGACATATGGAAATCCATGTGTGAACATGTTGTTCTGTGCTTCCATAGCTGCCTTTGGGAATGTCTTACTATGGATCAAGAGCTGATTTTCAGAAGTGAACATTTTCATTAATTTACACAAATAGATTCAATACACAATCAAGCAGCAGGCATGCACTAAGCAGCTGGCTTGGACTATCAACATGACAAAACCAATTGCCTATGAAGAATCCATTCCAGAACACGATTCACATACACAAGCCAGTGTTCACATCAATTTTTGGCTAAGCACTGGAGGCTGAGTTTGGATTAAGCCAATTTTTGAATTGTTAAATTATCAATAATGCTTGCTAAATAATGGCATGAAAATTTATAAAGATCTGTAGACCTGAGAGGCAAGACACACATCCTGCTTTTCAGTACAGTTAATCTCAGTCATTTCCATAAGCCACAGAGCTACATGCTCAATACATTGCAGTACATGCACAAATCCCAGTATGATGCAGGGTTCCTTCTCCATCTACACAAGCTACAAACGCTCAAGTGGTCTGAATGGAAGTATAAACAGGCCTGAACACCCTGAAGGCACTAGATCCCATCTGATTTTGGCAGCCAAGTAGGATCAGTCCTGGTTAGTATTTGGATGAGAGACTGCCAAGAAGTACCATGTGCTTTAGGTAGTATTTCAGAAGAAGGCAATGGCAAAACCACCTCTGAATATTCCTTGTCTAACAAAACACTGTGAAATTCATTGGGTCACCATACGCCAACAAGCAACTTGATGTTATTCCCAGCATAAACCCCCTGGCTTTTGCAGAGGGATGGAGAGCTAAGGAATACAGGGAAACCAAATAAAGTCCTTTAGGGATCATCTGTCATACATACAACTAGCAGGAAAATATCACACTTTTTATTTTTATTGTATACCATGCACAGAGGAAGTTCAAAGAAAAATACAGGGCCTCATTCTAAGCAGCTTGCAATGCAAATTTACACAGTAGGAACTAGTGGTGAACATAACCAAGGGCAGTTATAGGTTGCATGTAACTCTCTTGCAAAAACAGCTTCACTGGCTACTGGTTCATTTTCAATTCAAAGTGCTGGTCACAACCTATAAAGCCCTATATGGCTTAGAACTAGACTATATGAAAGACAGCATCTCTCCATGCAAACCTGCAGGGAAAGGCTTTCTCTCAGTCCCGTCATCATCACAGGCTCACTTAATGAGAACACAAGAGAGAGCCTTCCCACCCTCTAGAACTCCCTTCCATAGGAGGTTAAGCTGCCCCCCTCCCTGCTTTCTTTTCTCTGGCAAACAGGCTTTCAGTGTAAAAGCAGGAAATCTTCTTATTGGGTGTGTGTGTTTTATTTATTTACATATCTGTATGTCTTTTAAATAAATTTATACTGTTTAATGTGGGGCATTTTGTTTTTACTTTTATATTGTCAAGTTTTTTAATTGATTCTCTTTGGGAGCTGTCTGGGATCCCACTTTGGGGGAAAGATGGCATACAAATTAAATAAATGAAAATAAATAAACAAAATGGGTGAATATGGGTAAACAAGGTTTCATTTCAATTATACAGGCATCACTGTTTTTCATAAGTTTCTTTAAAAAGCCCTGAGAGAGCAGCAAGAGAATGGCATTTCTAGATGTTCCAGAAGGACATTCCAACCATAATGACAACAAATGAAGAGTAGGAAGACCTCCAAGAGTGCAAGAAATGAACACTTTAAATCTTTCTGGGGTAACAACGGCCCTATACATACTGCCAAAATAAAGCTGTTTCGGGTCACTTTAAAGGTATGTTGTTTAAATTATGCATGTGTCCTAAGTGTCTGGAAGCTGCGCCAAAGCCACATTCCATTCCTTAGGACTGAACCGTGGCTTTGGTGTGGCTTCCAGACTCTTAGGACGCATGCAACATTTAAATAGCATACCTCCAAAGTGACCCAAAGCAGCTTTATTTTGGCCTGTCTGTATGGGGCCATTGTTTCTTAAAACCTGATGATCAGTTTAGCAAAATAAGATCTGATTTTCATGATATGACAGTTGTCTGAAAAAGAATATAGGTATTTCTTCTTTTTTAAAAAAAATCTATCCCATCTCTGCCCAAGACAAGATACTACATCCTTCCCAAGTCTCCTGTCCTTGCCAGCAAACTTGGAAGTGAAGGGAGCTTTCACTTGCACAGCAGTTTGGAGAAGGCAGAGGGCAGAAGAGACTCCAGGTTTTTTGGGGGGAGGGGTTTCCCCTTCCAATGACCATATCTCAATGCAAAATAATATATATATATATTTTAAAGCCTGGCCACATCCAGAGGTCCTCTGCTCATGCCAGGGGACTACAGCTGGCAAAAAAGAAAGAGCAAAGCTGGGCCAGCAAACTAAGCTGATATTTCTTTCTGCTTATAAGTCAAATGAGCTAGATTCTGGCCTAATTCCCACTTACCTTATAGTCCGGTTCTGGATCCGAATTCTTCATTCGGTTCCGGTCCCGGCGTGGTATCTTGATTTCAGAAGAAAATGTACAGTTTTCCTAGACTGCTGATTGGGAGATATTTTCTTTGAGAACCATAGTCTCTACTCAAACTGTATGGTGAAGCAGAAATACATCTTCCACAACTTTAGGTCTCTCACTCTGCATAATGTATTTTCTTTACTATGATTTATAATAACTAACCCACATGTTTTTTTCTCTTTTCACTTAACTTCAACAAAACTCCTTGCAGTGTAAAAACTGCCTGTTAATATACTATTTAAACCTGCCACATTTTACCAGTAAAAACCTTACTCAGTGGGCCCCTGGTATCCGCTGGGGTTGGTTCCAGTATTCCCCCCCCCCCCAAAAAAAAATCTATGGATGCTCAAGTCCCATACACTGGCATAGTAAAATTGTACCCGTTATATAAAACGGCAAAATCAAGGCTTCAAACCTTCACAGCCCTCTTTAAGGACACTGCAGCCCCATGAATCACCAGTCTACTGAAAATTAGCCTATTGATAAAGGTCTCTCTATATCACGACAAACAGGATGGGAACATTGAAGAAGATGGAGATGAACTAGATGAGGAAATCAAATAGCCTTCAACACACACACACACACACACACACACACACGAAATTGCCAAAAGACACCAAAGAGGGAAAAGGTCAACCACATCTTCTCAGTCTTTATGAGTCAACAATGATTCTTCAATTAGCAGCCATTTCATAAAAAGCTACAGTTAATGTTGAACTATGCAAGCAGTTACCAATTTCACTGCATGTGCATTAACCGAAAGGAAAAGAGATTAAAACCAATTTAGCTTTCATCACTTAGATTACTACAGTATTTGATTTTTGCCCCTATAATAACATGTGCACTCAATTTTGCTATTAATATTATATTTTTGAGTGCTACAATTTTTGAGTAAAGCAAATGTAATTTTAATTATATTATTTATTACCACCTACCACCACTACTACAAAAATGTTCAAAAACTAAATTAAATCCCAATTTTGTTACAACATTTTCCCCATTTCAAAAGAAACCAATTGATTATGTAGCAAATCAACATCTTTGTCCATGGTAGGACAGAAAGCAGCTGTGATCTGAGTGCTCCAAGGAAAATCTTTGGTTCTCTTTCAGCTTGGAAGAAAAGCAGCAGCTGGAAGGCATCTGGAAATTTTGGATGTCAATTCACTGAATGAGAAATAGCAAGAAGGAAAGGGCAACAGCTAATATTGAGAAACTAAACCTTGGATGCTACTGGAGAGTGATGTGCCAGCAGGCAGTAAGGGTGGGCTGGAGAGCAAGATTTGGAAGTATCTGATCTGTGACAATTAAAATGCAATTTTTCTACATCTGTAAACAACAGCATACGCTAGATTTTCATGCATTTTTGAGCTGCAATTCTAAATACACACAGAGCTGTGAAGAACAGGCACCTTTTAATTTACCTTCAAAATTTCACATAATTTTATGTATTCTACATTTAAAGCATGTAAATGGTACAGTATTTTATGATTATGCCATTTCTTTGTTAAGGGGTAATATTAGATGAGCCCAGCAGAAGGAGAAATATAGAGGAATAAACCACCTCTTGTAAAGATCATTGCGAAAATGCCTGTGAAGCACTTTGATCATTCAAAAAGTCACTGTTTTGATGGTACATTCTCACCCCATCATGAATCAACATACTCTGCAGTAAAATCAATATGCTGTTAGATAATAACTCAGAAGGTATTTGTCTAGGAAGGTGTCCTGATTCTTCACTGATTTATTTGAAAAAAAATGTGTAATGTATTGGAACTTTACTGAAAAATATAAAGAAAACAGTTTACCCTTTCTTTATTGTTTTCTCCCGAGTCCTAAATATATCAAGTATAACATGAGCTGAAATCTTTCCATCTGTGAAAAACCTTCCTGTGACAAGTTTATATTGGTGAAACACACACACTTCCTAACCATGCATTTTAAGCTTAAAATGTCAAAACTCCCCAGGCGCTTCAGAAGGAAAGGCCATCATAAAAATACAACTAAAAGAAACACCAATACAGAGGGAAAAAAAAAAAAGGGGGGGGGGGGACATCCAGTCTCTCAAATTGTCTAAAAAGCCACTACTTGGGTTAAAAACAGTTCATTCCATTAATCCTGTATGACCAAGAAGGTAATAGTTTTAAAATAATGGGTTGGTCAATGAGCAGTATTCTTCCACTGATAGACGTGCATTGAGAGTTTCATCAGTGGAGGTGAAAGACGTTTTTATCAATTCATCCTCCTTCAACCCTTTCAACAGCCTTTGTCCAACCTCCTATACTGGTCAGACACAGATGTCCCAAAAAAAGCCAGGAGAACCAACACACACTTCTGTCAGTGGAGAGATACCATTAGGCATTACCAACTATTCAAAAAATTGTATGAAAGAAGACGTCCAAGTATCAATATCTTACAATCAGCTAGACCAAACAACCTGTTTCCCACTCTGGTCAATCAGGTTGCATCTGCACTGCAGTCTGACCCCACTTTAACTGCCAAGGTTCAATGTTAAGCCTCAGACATTACTGGGAAAATAGGACAGGTGCTCACTAGCCTTCACTATTCTTTCTCCAGCAACTGGTATTCAGAATCATGCTGTTATCACATTATAGAAACAACTCAGAGCCATCATGACTAGGAACAATCTTTACCCTCTGTAAATTTCCCTGCCCAACATAATTCCTATACTAGCGCCTTAACTTCTGAACTAAATTAGTACCCATTAGAATGCCTTGTGTGGCAAATTCTACAGTCAACTATGTGCTATGTCTGGAAGCACATCAAAGTATAATTCTGAAAGCTACTCAAAGGACCTGAACTGCTTATCTATATTATCTGAAACCATGGTTAAAAGAGAGGGTATTCTTTCACAACTTACATTCACAGAGCAGGTTTTTCACTACTTTCAAGACCAGGAACCAATGCCCCATACACTCTGGAAGTAGACCATGAACCTCTAGGCAAAATTGGATCTGTAGCCAGAGAAAGCACTTCCCACAATCAGCTTCTGCACTATCTTCACACTGGAAATTCTCCATATTGATCAATCCTGAGCAGGAATTACTGGGTCTTTCAACCCCAGAAGCTAATGTTTTTGGTATGGTACACCTTCTAATCATTTCCAACTTATGTTAACCCTAAGGCAAATTATCATGGATTTTTCTTGGAAAGATTTATTTGAAGGCAAATTGCCAATGCCTTTCACTGAGGCTGAGACAGCATGACTTGTTCAAGAAGGTCACTCAGTGAGTTTCAATGGCTGATCCCAAAAATGTAGTGATACATTAGCTCCCCATCTGAAGCTATGAATGGGTCAGAAGACTAGGTTGCTAACAAAGGCTTATGGTAATTAAAACATTTATAAGCTACCATAAAAATTCTGACCTTTTAAAGAGGAGGAGGCAGACACATAGATAGGAAGAAATAGGAAGGGTCTTAGAGTATTCCCAACTCCCCTTTCTCTCTTTTACTAGTGTTGATAGTTATCACTAGGTTAACCTATGATTCGCAAACTGTGGGGCCACACCCCAGGGGAGTATGAGAGTTGCTCAGGGGTGCACAAAACCTGGAGGCCCTGATTCCCCTCTCCCTTCCCCTTCCTTAAAGTTGCTGAGATAATAATGTACATACAGTAAATGAATGACTTTTAACAGAGAATGCATAGACCTGTGGACAAATTGCTGCTTCTCAAAGACTCATTACTCCCCCCCCCCTTTTTAAGGGACTCAGCAAGTGGCTCTATAACAGATGTAATTATTTGTCCATGTAACTCAGTATTGTCTACTTTGACCTTGGCAACAACTCTTTGAGAAAGAAAGACTGAGTTTACTCTGCATCTGCTAACTGAGTCTCTTAACTAGCAATGCCAGCTGGGGTGATCAGCATGGCCAGTTACAGACTGCCAAAATAAAGCTGTTTCGGGTCTCTTTGGAGGTATGCTGTTTAAATGATGCATGGGTCCTAAGAATCCGGAAGCTGCACCAAAGCTGCACTCCAGTGCTTAGGAATGGAGTGTGGCTTTGGCGCGACCTCCGGACTCTTAGGACCCATGCATCATTTAAATAGCATACCTCCAAAGAGACCTGAAGCAGCTTTATTTTGGCAGTCTGTAACAGGCCCATGTAAAGTGTGAACTTTACCACAGCCTATGGTTCCTCCTCAGGACTTTTCTAATTCCATCTGCTTAGCTACTGACACAATTTTTCTGTTCCGTTCAGATAACAAATGAGACTAGCTTACTCAATTAGAGATCTGGTCCACAAAAGGTCAGCTTCCCACTTAATGCCATTTAAGTTCCAATTCTGGGCAGGATGGCAGCCATTGTTATTAAAACTATATTTTACTGCAATGGCATCTTAACCTTACAAGTCAAGACCCTGTTATTCTAGGCAACACACAGATATATAACAAGGGTGTTCTCTGCCAAGTCAAGCTTAGAATTACTACAAAGGGCATGCAGAAACAGTAGGGTACATAAACTAAATCATGGGGAAACAATTAAACAACATCACACTAAGAGAAATTCTTAAAGCATGTTGTCTCCCAGCATGAACTAAAAATTGGGGCAGTAGAGACAGGAATATGAAGAATTTTCAGCAATTCAAGGTGAGTCAGCAAGCACTACCTGGGAACTTTACTGTGTATCAACCCACCTGAAAAGACCTAAAAGAGTTTGTGCTTATAGCTGTGAAGAACAGGAAACAAACAGAGGATTTGCTGAAGATCATACTGTACAGTTAGAACAATACCTTTAGGAAGTGCACTGAACAAGATGGGATCCACCATAGACAATTATTTTGAACAGCTATAGCATCAAAGATGACTTTAACTAATAAGAAAAAAGACAAGAGGAGACCCAGTCCTTTTCAACAGGTACTAAACAGATTTTCTCCTCACAGCAGAAGTGCAAGATTCAGGCAATGGTTTGAACCATGCACCAGTGTGAAATATTACAGGCACAAGTCTCTGCAACCTTGAGCACCTCAGGCATAATCTTTCATAATGTTGTCTTCATGCTTATTAGGTATAAACCATGGGTCTTGCTTTGAAATAAACTGGCTTGTTATGTAGATCAGATTAATCTGATCTGAAGATGGGTCGTTTTAGCAGCTGACTACAGTATTTTGAACCATGTTTCTCAGTTTGTACACAGCGACAAGCCAGGAGCCACAGAAAACTGAACTGAATCATGGTTTATTCTTTTTCCCAGCTGTGTCCCACAATCACATGTCACCTTTCACAAAGGGATTTTAAAATAAACAAAAAAAAAAATGCAGGCACAAATGCTGCAATCCGACTCATAAAAAGGGATCAGAGGGGTGAACTTAGTTTGGGGATATTTCAGGGAGCGAATGCAAGAAAGTGCAGTTTTAAAGCCTCTCCTCCCTATCATAAAGTGTTCTGAGAGAGAGAAATCTGACCACCTCTATGGCTGCATTTTGTTAAATGCAAACTCAGCAGGCAAAGGCTACATAGCACATTTTGCTTGGTCCCGGGGAAGATGGCAATAGAGATTTTAAATGAATTTTTTTTATTGAAAACCAACTTCTTAACTATATAGTTAAAGGCTATCAAAAGAAGGTATAGTAACATGCTTGTAACTGGGAAATGGAGCAAAGGAAAGGAAGGAATAAGCTGGTGAGCCTATACTGTCATATATATGGTTTTAAAAGGTGCAACAGGTTCAAAGTCAGTCAAGATTCATATTTGCTCCTCCTCCCCCACTATCTTCAAGAGATATCCAATTATTTATGAGAATTAGAAAGGAAATGCCAGCAGGAAAAACATATTGACTCAGTTGGCCTTTGGCATTTAAACTGATCTAGAAATATACTGCAGTTTGTTTGAATTAGTTGTATGGTTTTCATGATATCTCACAACTCTTGTTTTTATATGTTTACTTTGTATGTTGCAATATTTCATTATTTCTACTAGCCATCTTGAACACTATTTGGTGGACAGGTGGGATACAAAACCGAACCAGCAAATACATAAGTACATTGAAGGCAGAAGCCAAAAGCATGTGAACCAAAGTCCATTTGAACAATAGAACCTCAATCCTTTCTTCCCCTCTCAGTATATTCCCTTTGAACTCTGCTCCAATTGATTCTTCAATCTTCTTGAGCAGATTTTTCAGGGGCACAAGAGTTAACCATCCCCACAGGTATTAGTAACCGATCTGTCAGGTTGAGATATGCACTGGATTTCACTCAATTTGTTCTTGCCATCAACTTATACCTGCCCTTACTTTCTTCTGCCAAATTCTCCAAAAGAAAAGAAGGGTTTATTTTCTTCCATCCTTGCCTTTGTTGATGTTGCCATCATATTCTACAAAACTCCAAACACTGCAGGTAAACCAGACCAGCGAAGCAACAGGAAACTACTACTTATTCATTCCATGGAGAATCAAGGTAGAAAGGAGTGACTGTTTCTCACATTTAAGCCAAGTTTTTTCTGTAAGTACAGACACGCTTGCAACATGGGAGAGAAATGCTTGCTACTGGGAAATAGGCAAATGGATTTATGGCATCCTGATCCATATCTTTCCACAAAATAAACCACCTCGAAGAAACATTTGTGGACTGCCATATAGTAGAGGAGAAACAAAACCAATTAATTCTGGACAGTGAAAAAGGTTGTTTAGCTTCACTTCCTAGCAAATGCATCACTACCTTCAAATTATAATCATCTTCTAGCCTGAGAGGGAGTGACCAGGCAGGCCGAGCTCCATCAGGGCTAGCCTGAAGGAAGAGACTCCTCCCTCCATAACTGTCATTCTCTGGCCTACGAGGGAGTGACCAGGCAAGCCCAGCTCCATCAAGGCTAGCCTGAAGAAGAGCCCTCCCTCCAGTCCATCTACCTTGGTCCAGGCCTCAGAGGGAGAGAAGAACCACTGGACCTCATCCCCTTTCCCACACCATTCCCTTCTCCTTTTGTGTCGTATCTTTTAGAGTGTAAGCCTGAGGGCAGGGAACCATCTAATTAAAAATAATAATTGTAAGCCGCTCTGATAGCCATTAGGGCTGAAGGGCGGGGTATAAATACCATAATAAATAAATAAATAAATAAATAATGGTTTGCATCCTGTCAGTAATAATGATGTCATAAACCCAAGCTTCAGCTTCACCATTATATAAATTCACCTTTATAGTTGTGGCACTGTTGCAAAGACAAAGTACCCCAAAACCATGCTGCTCATAGCATCACATCTTAACAGTGAGAGACATGGCTGGATGCCTCATCACTCACTCTCAAACCTCAGAAAATCATACATTGACGCAGTTATAGCTTTTAAGGTAGCTTTTTGGTGAGTAGCATCATGAGTCTTAGCAATGTTGTTATAGCTACAGTACATCTCCCAATGCAGGATCTCGGCCTAGTTCTTTAATGTACATACGTGCACACACACACACAGCAAATGGTGACTTCTGCTTCTAATAATTCAAAGTTTGGTTCCTCGCTAAACATGATGCTATGGGTTTGATACCACACTTTGAGCCTCATCCTTCTGCACTGGGATTTTCATGAACGATCTTGTGCTTTCAACCATCTAATCTTTTTTTATTATCTTGAGAAATAGAATGTTCTCCTACCAGTTTCCCCCTCAATCCTCAATTTCATTTGTTCTTCTCTGAAAAAAAGGATGGTCCCATTTCCTTCTAAAGTCACCTTTGTACTTTGCCACATTCTGAGTTTCATCTAAAAGTAGCAAAAGAACTACAGCACACAATTTTTCTGCAAAGGAACCTTATAAGAGTAAAATCCCAAACTGCCCTTTCTTGTGCAGTGAGCCAAAATGGGATATGCAATGAGAATAACAAATTCAAGATCACTTTCAGTGTGGGATCACTCTCCCCATATCTATGCATTATATTCACATTTTCTATTGGTTCAAAATGTCATTTGGTTTGTATTCAAAACAGAAGAGGACCAAGTCTCATTACTGCGTTCCTAACAAGAACTGCTGCACTGCCACTCCAATTACCCTTGGATTGTCCCGACACTACAGGATGATTTTAAAAACATGATGCAAAAAGAAAGCCATTCTTATTCACTTTTGCGTCATTGTTTTCAACATATCCTGTATTTTCCACATAAATTGTGTAGAACAGTACTTTGAAAAGCAACAAGATATTTTTTCACAGAATTGACTCCTATTCCATTTTTTCCCACTTTCCAAAGGGTCTTGTGGTCCTCAGAAGACATATGTGGGGTTCACAGATACTGCAAAAGGGTGTGAGCAGAAAAGCACTACTGTGTGAATAGCTTCTAGTTTAGGAAACTCTGGATGTAAGCCATTGTTACTAAAGAATGCTGTGAACATTTGTCAGTATCCTACCTCATTCTGTAGCTCATCACCGCTTTTATGTGAAGCAAGCATCTCATATAATGTACAGCAAAGATGCTCCACTGTTGGCCCACCGGGAGTTCCCTTTAGTGATTCGTTCAGGTACTTTCCAACCTCACACCACAGAAAAGAATCATCCACTTTCTCCAAAGAATTGAAGCCGCCGCCTTCATCATAGCAATTTGGGAACTGTTCCAAATGGTTATTCAGCAATTTCTTGTAATCCAAGCTTATAACCTTCTGCTCATCCATGTCACCATTTATTGGTAGTTCTTCAAAGTAATCCAAGTCATGCATGTCAAACGAAAATGCTATGTTTTTGCCAAAGCCCACTTTCCTGTCATTTCCACTTTGTTCTTCTGGCATCTGAAGAAGGGCAGAGAGCTGTTCTTCAGTAAAGTGAGAAACAATCCGGGCAGTGGCATTGCAGGCTGCTGTTGCAGAAGATGATGGAAAGGGCCCAAACATCTGCTTGATTGCTTTGCTCTCCTCATGGCCAACATAATCTTTTGTGTGAAATATTTTGAAAAGGAAAACAGCACCACTTTCAATTGCTTCTTGTCCATTCTCGGATCCCACTGTGCGTGAAACAAAACCAGAGAATATGAAACTCAGGATTTTATGCAACTTCCCCTATCCATACTACACAAGTATACTAAACATGCTGATAGCTTTTAGTTACAGAGGCATTTGATCCACCTCTCCCTACTAGAGCCATACTTGGATCTGGTAATCCATTAAAAGAGAGGTCAGGAAACTATAAGCCTATGGATGTAGCTAGACTTCAATTGCCATCAGCCTTAGCCAGCACAAAGGTGAGCCATGATGAGACTTGCAGTTCAGCAATGTGCAGGGGAGCACATGTTCACTATCTCCAAATTAAAGGAAAACAAAATAAGAACATAATCTTAAGAATAAACTGTCTCCAAGAGCTGTAATAAAGTTAACAAAGAGATTCACTTTCCTTAAGAGTCAGTTCATACATGCTGCTGACAAAGGAAACAAATTATGACTGCCAACATGTGTGGGATGGATTTATCATTTTGTAGTAGTTCGCTTCTTTCCCACCCTTATTTCTTTTCTTTCTTTTTTTGGGGGGGAGAGGAGGGGGGAAGCACCCTGGATGCAGTGAACCAATCATAACCATCTCCTTATTATGCTTGAAAATGTAGCAACTGGGGAAGGAAAGCAAAATTAGGACACTGCTCTCCAAAGAGGAATTCTGGCCCCCAATGAAATTTTGTTTCAGTTTCCAAATTTCTAGTATTGGAGAATGAGACACTGAATATCACCCAAACCTAGAACTCATATTTGCTGGTGTTCACATTCCTTTCACAATACTGCTTGCTCCTTTTCTCTGGATGCCTAAACAGTGTTTCATAATGCTTAATAGTGTTGGAATTTTTTTTTTTTTTTGCATTTTCTTTCTCCCTCCTTAGATAAATAGGGACTTCCTGCATGCATATTCCTCTCTCGCATTCAAACTAACCATGTGACTTAGGTCACTCCCCCTTTAGGACTAAAAAGATTCTCTCTCAAATTTTCAACTGAACTGTTGGTCCTCCATCTTCCTCCTCTCTCAACTTTCTTTGGAAAGATGTTGAGATAAAGGCCTAGTACAGACCGCCCAAAATGGGCGGCCTGCCGGCACCTGGTTTTGCTCTACAGGGAAGCCGCAGCCTCCAGACTGCAGGACTTCCCCGCAGAACAAAAAGAATCCCCAAAAGCGGGTTCTTCTTGCAGCACCATAATGATGCTGCAAGGTGCCAATGGCGCATTGGCGACGTCATTATGGTGCCACGACATGCGGACGCTAGACATTTGTCACACCAAAATGGCGGCGCCCATCTGTACAGGGCGCTGCCATTTTGACGTACAAAGACGTGCTAGGGTTGCGGGACACCTGTAAGAGACGCAACGAGGCAACCCTGGCACGTCGCCAGGACGTGCTATGCTGCCGATCTGTACCGGGTCAAAGATTCTTTTTTATCTGAACTATTCACTAGCTAGATTAGGATATAGCATTTATGTAAATATAGATTAAATCCATTAGTAAACTTTTTAAAAAAACTACAATGCAAAAGAGCATTAGTTTCTGCTAATTGGTGATCACTGTTTGCTGGGAAAGCCCCTGACCCTGAGTGGTTTCTCATTTGCATTTGCTGAGTCCTGGTTTTGGTGTTCTTCACATATTTTTGCATATCCTCCTACCCTGAGGAGGCCATCAACAACAGAACAATACACAGATTAACATGGGAATCACTCCTCCTCACCCAGGGTCACACCATATATATCTACCCACTCTCTTCCAGGTTCGCATTCTCTGAAGATGCCAGCCACTGATGCTGGCAAAACGTCAGGAAGAAACTCTTCTAGAACATGGCCACATAGCCCGAAAAACCCACAAAAACTATAGAGATAATGCATTTAGTACTTTGGCTTATTACATTTGATGATACTTTCTTCAGCAACTAAATCTTTGTAAATCACACTTACCATTAAAAATCATCAATCTACTTGGCAATTATTAAATGACTATTAACCCAATATTGAATGATTTTTCACCATCATGTACACAATGTATTCAAGGTGACAGTAGGATGCAGCTCATGATCATAAATACAAATCTGTATGATCAGAGTTTGGAAAAGTTATTTGTGGACTACAACAGAATTCCACAGGCAACATGCTGGATGAGAGATGTTGGGGGCAGTAGTCCAAAAATATTTCCCATATTATATGTATATACTGAATTTTTTTACAAAGCTTTTTAGCAATTGGCAAAACTTAGTGATGTCTTCTAACCTAAGTAAGAAAAAGTATTCCCACAGTTTGTCCAAACCTTAATAAAAATGTATTTGCAAAAATATTAATAACATGAGAAGTGCTTTTCCTTCCAACTACTGTACCATTAAGTTTTTTGTTTTGTTTTACACAAAACTGATTTACAACATAGGGCCACTCTGTACAGTTATTAAGCTAATTCTAATTTACTACTTACCTATTTGTTTGGCAGCTTGTAGTATTGTCTTTAAATCTCCATGTAGAGACTGTTGGTTTTCCTTATCTGAATTTTTATCAATAAAGTTGATTAATTTCTTCCAGATAAGACCAGAATTTGATAGATCTTCATGTAACTTGGATCTTTTATCCTGAAGATAAACATTGTAGTCAGATGCACAACAAAAAGAAGGCACACATGTTTTAAAACGACACTGAATTTTACCTGTTACATTATCTAGTAGATTAAAAAAACTAAGTGTTACAATGAGGAGAGAAGACAGTGTTTAGAATGTTTACTTGTAGTTGACAGCTAAAAATCCATCTACAGATCTGTCTTTGTTACTCAAAAAAAAAAAAAGACATATGGCTTATCTACATGGACAAATTACCCCCAAACTCGCTGTGTCCTGTTTTCATGATGCAGGGCAAAACCCCTGACCAGGTGTGGACTGTCTTCATGACACCCGTATCTGATTCAGGACTTCCTCCCCCTAACCTACATTTAACTAACTCACTTTTTGTTGCTGGTATTCAGCTGTCTTCACAGTGATGATGGTGGCTGCCTTTACTCACTGTCCCTTTGGGTACAAGTCGTGCTGAGGTCAGAATCAGGTACCCAGAGTAAATAACATGGCTGGTTGCCTCGTTCTGACCTCAGCAGTGGCATTAGGCAATGAATGGGGATGGTATAGGAAGGCAGCCTCCTGTCATTCACTGCAAGAAAAACCCATAGCGAAAAAGAGCGGGTAAGGGAATTCAGGGCCAGAATATTCTGAGGGCACCCTGGAATACTCTGCCAAGTGAATATAAACCCACAGACTTTAGTGGGTCCAGTTGCCAATTTCAGACTACTGAATCCCATCAGAGACAATAAAATTCAGCAGCATGCACCACTCAGAAGTGGGGGAAACCATTCCGGGGTTGCTGAAAACAGCCACTAAAAAAGGATTTGGGAAGCATGACTCTACTCTAAATTTAAACATGTATCCTGGAGCTCTTTAGTTTCAGCATTTAAATATGGCATGCTTTATCATTTCACCACCACTATTTGGCAGTGGCTCCAGGATCTACAAAAACAGCCAAGAGGGGCATGTACCACTAGGCTGCACACTGCCCGTTCCTGGTTTACATCTAACACAAGAAAATGTCTTTAAGCTCACTTATCCCTGCAACAAAATGCACTTTTGCCCTTTAACTTTTACAAGATATTAACAGAAATGTGTGCAGCAAGACATAGTAAAGAAGGCAGCTTTAAGAATACTAAGTGAGAAAATTGGAGGAACTGTATATGTGCCTACTCAGAAGTAAGCTGTAGTTACAGCAATATAACTTATTCCCAAGTGAAGTGGATGTAGAACTACAGCCTACAAGATGGAAGAACAAGGTATTACAAGGTATTTATACTGTTGCTACCACCTCCATGTAATGCAAATGACTCAGAAAAAGCAAAAATATCAGTAAAATGCCTTCTGTTATGTAACATGACACAAGGACTCTCCTTAAAGATCAAGTCCTGCAACTTGTATCTGAAAACATGATACTGATTCTATAATTAAAATGCTTGATTCAGGCCACAGAGTTGTCTACAATTTGACCTATGGCCATCTGTCTCTAAACTCCTTGCATACAACAATTTTCAGAATTTGTTAGTCATCTTCTATTTAAATATGCTGTCTCAAGAAATATTCTTACTTCTTCCCAATCTGATCTCACTCTCTGCCCAAACCATTTCTATTTCAGAAGAAAGTGAAACACAGCTGACCTATCATTTACAAATCATGTCTCCCACCCACCCACCCACCCACCTCTGCCCCTGAGTCCATGTTCCAATGGTGAGCTCTTTTTAACATTCTTTCACAATGCCACTTATCATTCCACCACTCACAGACCCTTCTTGAAATTCTTTCAATTGTTCACAAGGATGAAATAAGTCAAAGAATACAGACAAACGTATAAGTCCATTCGTCTTATTCCCTTTGCTATCTGTGTTCTATACCAGTAAGAATAAAGGACATTGCAATGGCAGCTACAGTAGAAGAACTGTACATCCAGATTATTATTAAGCGTAACTAGTACTGAAACTCCTTTTTGACATCCATCAAGAGTTTATTTAAGAAAAAATGCATTAAAGTGCTGTACAGAACATTCCTTCAATTTATGTTATATTAGTTGTTGCTGATGCTTGTTTCAAAGAATGGATTCTCTTTTAATGGTTCATTTAGCTGTATAAGTGCACTATTTCAAATGACATGGGAAGAAAGGGCCAAATTGCTCATCTAGTTACAGTGATGAAAAACTGAAATAAAAGTAAAGGCAGAAGTGTTACTCTAGGCTTATACTGACATGATGGAAATCAGAATCTGCCTGAAGTGCTTGGGTAGATGTAGGCGTAGATGGCATCTCAGTATCAAATTGCCAGATACCAATTTGTTTCTTTTCAATTTACTGTGAAGAGAAAGATGGGATTGGCTGGCAATGACTTTTTTTTTAAGTTGCAGCACTATTTATGCTACTTTGCCTCTTGTTTCAAGAGTGTTTTCTACTGATTAAATTTTTTCATGGTTTTTGTCCACAAAGATTAGTAGCTCAATCTCTGTATCCATTTAAAAAAAAAGATAATAAAAGACCCATCATTCCTTCATGTCCTCCAAATCAGTAATAAGACCAATAGGAAAGCATGCAATGAAGTAAAAACCTGATCTACCAATAATCAAATCTATATCAGTAATCTGTGGTGAAGCAGAAGATAATATTGTTCACAGAATATTGATAATGTAATAACTATGAGGAGAGGACCAATTTTTTACAGTTACTGGCTAAACATTCACAGGTGGTAGGCTACAATCATTCCACAGAATGTTACTTTCAGATATGCCCACTATGGCCAGCAACGGTAAACCAGAGGGAAAGTATTATGTGTTTCATTACACTGTTTTCTCAAATTATGGAATTTGCACTACCATAACCTTTCTCAGAGCACAAATCTCTCCAATGTGAGTTCTATGTAAAAAAAGAAAGGAGGAAGGGAAAATATGCAAGAAATGTAGTCTGTGACATTGTTGTTGACAAAATTATTGAATATTTTAAATAAAGCAAGACATTAAAATATTTCTCCAACATTTAAATTTAATTCTGATATGTTACCGTTAAATCAGCAGATTCTTCACTATAATCATCTTGTTTAGTGACATTTGAAAAGGAGCGCAGTGCTCCTGTTAGACGAGGAAGGGCCATTTATTTCCCATTCAGCGATCCATATGATGAGAGACTACATTCATCTTCAGTATGCAACCTCCTAAAAAGAACAACAAAACCAAAATTAAACTTTGTGCGTGCTTTTGATGAAGGGCACTCTAGTAAAGCAGGCTAATTAGCTTCTTCCTTTCTACATAATTTTAATAATAAGAACAAAACTCATGTCTAAACTTTCAATTTTTTTTTAATGACTGGCAAAAATACACTATACTGTATTTCTTAGGCATCAGGGTCAAGTTCTTGGGTGTCAACAATTTTCAGTACTGTACTACCATGTCCTATATCTGTGCCAATTCAGATCTTTAATTTGGACATTATAAGAATACACATTCATTTTTATGAACAAGATTTGTCAATAAAACACACATTGACCAGGTTTATTTAAGTATCTGCTAGGGCCCCCAAAGTGATGCACTTAAAAAACCAAACAGATAAAATGTATTCAGATGTAACAGTTCCCTCTGAAACAATGCAGTATAAAGAACCTTGAGTTCAGAGGACAGTGGCATGGAAGTATGTGGGATATATATACTTGTGTGACCTTTGGTTGGGAGGAAGTGATTGACATGTTAATATCTGTGTTGGTCTGTTTCCCAGAGTTAACTACTGTCTCTTTCGATTGGAAGACAAATGCTCCCTGCAGGTATCAACCAATTTCATCATCTGCCTGAAACTATACCTCTCATATGAGACTCTCTGAGTTTTGAGTTCTATAGAAAATACCTTCTCTTAGGGCTGGAGCAGATGGGCAGGGAAAAGCGGCTCAACTTTGTTTTTCCCAAAACTGAGTTGAAACCCCACTGTCTGCACAACCAGCTCCCAAGGCAGATTGAATACATATGGGCAGATCACATGTCATTAAGCTGCACTGCTGGGTAATTTTTTGTTGTTGTCTCCCCACCATGCATGCATACCATCACAAGAACACACCTTCTGTAAACTCCAAGTACCTCCCATATCTGTCAAGATGCCATCCCACTGCATGGCTACCCTTTTGATTGCCCACAGTACAGGGCACTGGGGCATCAGTGTGCAAGTCAAACATTGGCAAAGCATAATCATGGAGGCCACCCCTACATGCCCCCTTCACCCCATGCCCCCCCTGTTAAGACTATCTGTTTTGTGTATATTGTAATTACATCCATTAGAGTTCTTGCACCTTCATAACAGCATGCAGATTCAATTGGGAGTAACCTCCATTAACATCAATGAGTTCTTCTTCCAAATTAGAATGGAGAGGACTCCAACACAGAGATGTGACCCTAACTAGAAGGAATATGGCCTTCTGCCACAACAGCTATAAAGCTCCAAGCCTTTTAAATTAACTGGCCTATCAAACAAATAAATCCCACTGAAGCCATCAGATATGAATTAACACATTTGCCAGTTGCTTATTTAATTTATATCCTTCCTTTATATCCTTGTACAGGATCCTTCATAATTTATACAGGCTGGTTTTCCCTTGACCTGAATTCTGAAATCTTCCACAAATCATAACTTTGTTCATGGATAGCTGTGATAGTATCCCCTTTGCTTTCTGATGGTCCAACCTACACAAACTTTGTTTCATGTACAAAATTATTAAAAATGTTGTATAAAATTATTTTCAGGCTAATAAGGTGTACATGAAACATTAATAAATTTCAATTTCAGACTTAGGCCTCCAAGATAGTTTATTATGTATGTACAAATATTCCAAAATCCAAAATGCATCTAGGATTCTCTGACTTATACGTATATAGCACCCTCACTTCCTCAGTAGGAAGCTGTATTAAACTCAGGGGAAATTGACTTCCAAGGGAAACTGTCCAAGATCAGGACGGAAGAAAGCCAATTCTGGTGTCAAGAACAGCCTGGTGAGTCATGCACTCTATTGCCACTGTGACCAGAGTGAGACCAGATGCCTTCCTTTTGCAGGACATGCCCCACATTTCAATGTTCTGTCTAGGAGAAATTCCAAAATGCCCTCTATTTTGAGCCTGACCAAGAAGCCCATTTGAGTAAAACCACTTTTGCTGTTCCCCTTCAAGAAACGCATCTACTTTACTTGGCAACCTGTCCTCACTGCAAAAAGGAAGAAAGGATGGATCCTTCTAAAAAAAAACCTCCCCCCGGAGCAACAGCAGACAAGATTCACACCCAGAGGGGGAAAGGACAGCAAAAGTGTTAGGCAATGGGCTGCTTTAGGACACAATGCAAAAGCTGAAAAGGTCCCCCCCCCCCACTCATCCCTCCACATTTGCTGGGTTTAGGGGAGAAACCGCAAATAACAAAAACACTGTATTTTTCCCTGAAAGAACACCTCTCTAGGAATCTAGGTCCTCCATGCAACTGCCAGACACTGACCATAGAATTGCACTGGAGGAGCTACAAATGCCTCATGAAGTGTTCTCTCTAGGAATCTCTAAGTCCTTCAGTGCAACTTTTGGTTAAAGATGCCCGCAGAGTTACACTGGAGGTTTTAGAGCCAGGCACTTTGTGGGCATAGTCAGGGCTCAGCATCCTGACAATGCTTGCTCTAACTCCGCCCCATGGTGCCATAATGGCACACGCTGCTCGACAGTGCTGTGTCCAAACGACGCAACACCGAAGGGGCGCCATAGAGCCATGCCACTGTGGCTATGGCCCCCCTTGAAGGGTGCAAGAAGCAGCTGCTTTTTGTGGCTCCTTTCTGCTACCTCCAGAGGCTGGATCGGGGCCAGAGCATGAGGTTGTTGTAGCCCCAATCCGGCCAGGAAAGGGGCGGCCACCCGCCACTCCTTAGAAGCAGTCTGTATAGCCCCTTAGATATTCCTAGAAAGAACATACTAATAAAATCAGTGAATAACCAAACCCACAAAGGCCAAAGTCAAAAATGTGGAGGGACAACCGTAAATGTAAATTTAGATTCAGTCAAGGGTTTGTTGCTAATAAAATACAATGTTAAGTCTTTGTCTTCCTCAGAGTTCTATATGTATATTGGAAGCCTACAAGGCGTTTTAATGAAGTTAATCAGAAAAAGTAGTCAGTTCATAATGAAAGTTCAGCTCATAATAAAATCCAATATATGTAATACAGCTGAAAGTAAACTATATGAAACAAATATATATTTATATTAGTGTTTTTAGCTTTTATTTTGTAACGTCGTACATTTTTCTCAGATGTCCTACATTCTGTTCTGCCTTGTGCTTTCTTGTGTTTATGACATCTGGTCACCCTGGTCTTCTCTGCATTAAGTTCCAATTTGTTTGCCCTCATCCACTCTATCACTGATGACTTTGTTACGTGTCGTTTCTGACTTTTCTGACTCCTGGTGACCCTCAGGCGAAACTACCATGGGCTTTTCTTGGCAGGTTTTGAGGAGGTTTACCGTTGCCACCTTCTGGGGCTCAGAGAGTGTGACTTGCCCAAGGTGACCCCATGGGACTAGCACCGTTTTAAAACCAAGGCAGCCTTGTTGGATCAGGTTGGGAAAAGAGTGCCAGATCTAGGTGTCACACACACATCTATCAATAAAGATCACCTCCTTCCTACCAGATCAGAAAGGAAGAACTTCTATGAGAAGCATATCCTGCATCTAATCATAAATAACAGTATGGTAGAGTAGCTCGTGATAGAGTCGCCTTAAGGTTGCCATAAATCAGAACCCTAAACCATACTTCATGGCTTAAATCCCGCATGAGGAGATACAGGTTCGAAACACACTGCAGAAAAAAATCCAGTTTGGGGCCGCTTTAACTGCCTTGAGCTCAGTGCCAGGGAATCCTGGGAAATGTAGTTTATTGTGGCACCAAAGCTCTCTGAGAGAGAAGGCTAAATGTCTCACAAATGTCTCACGGTAGTTTAGTGAGACGTTTAGCCTTCTCTGTCGAAGTGCCCTGGTGCCACAATAAACTACGATTCCCAGGATTCCCTAGCACTGAGCCCAAGGCAGTTGAAGCGGTCGCAAACTGGATTTTTTTCTGCAGTGTGTTTAGGACCAGAGAGACACTACTGTGTGTGTGTATATATGTACATATATAATATACATATGTAATACAATAACCATCCACTGTGTGTAGTGTGTGTGTCCATATATAATGTGTACTTATGTAATACAATAATCAACTGTTTGTGTATGCACACATGTATAATATGTACATATGTAAGACAATAACCATCTACTGTATACACGTGTGTGTGTGTATATACATATAATACAGCGATCCAGGTGTAAACGGAGCCTATCAAATGGACTTCTAGGAGTGCTCCCAGCTTCTCTTGCGTCGCGTCCTACATTTCCCCCTGGCCGTCCTCCATTCCGGGTGCCTGCCTGCCTGCCTGCCTGCCTGCTCCTCCTCTGGGACCCTGAGCCCCCCTGAAATCCCTGGGCTTCACCTGCTCGCAAGGGGGCTGCCTCACTCCTCCTGCTCCGCTTCCTCTTCCTGAGAGCGCAGCAGCCACGCTGGACCCAGAGGCAGAGCCGCTCACTATTTGAGACCGAGCCGCTTCCGGGTTCCCTCTCCTTTGCGCAGGCGCGTTCCGCTCCTTCCGCTGCTGGTTTTTGCCGGTTGAGTGCGCGC
Source organism: Sceloporus undulatus (assembly GCF_019175285.1). Lineage (NCBI taxonomy): Eukaryota > Metazoa > Chordata > Lepidosauria > Squamata > Phrynosomatidae > Sceloporus > Sceloporus undulatus. The sequence goes on along the minus strand of NC_056522.1, from coordinate 115,943,964 downwards.
GCCGGCGCTCGTGAGAGGGCGATTGCGCGAGCCCTTTGGAAGGCCAGTGACGTATCCCTTCCTACCCAGCCACGCCCCCCGGCGAGTCCAAGGCCGCTTCTCTTCTTCGCCACGCCCCGCCCCTTTCCCCGCCCCCTCCAGCTGGAGAGAAGAACTCTGACTTTCTGTTTCGTTTCTGTGAGGAGCGAGAGGAGAAGGGCCCCCTCCCCCCCAAAGAAAGCCATAGACTCAGGAAAAGTGTAAACTGACAACGCCGGCGACTGGGGACTTCCGCGTTATGTTTCACAGTCTCTGTTTGTGAATGGGAATTGTCACTTGTCACTCTTACAGAGCAAAAGAAATAAAAGTAATTTAAAACAACAACAGAAGGAAATGGCTTTCTTCCACACACACACACACACACACACACAAAAAGAGGGAACAATGTTTAGCCTGGCTGAGCAAAATGCCAAAATAAGCCCTTAATACTGTAAAAGCCTGAGGCCTTTCACAGAGACAGATGTATGTGCGATGTTCACTTGTGGCTGTGACCAATTAATTGTACAGAGGGAACAGAGGCATGAGGGGCATCAGAGGAAGAGGTGGGCTGACCTTTCTTTCCCATCAGGCTATCAAATCAAAGTATTGATTTCAGTTAATCTATGGTGCATCTACACTGTGGAAATAGCCACAGTTTGACACCACTTTTAAGTGCCTCAGCACCATGCTTTATAAACCTTCTTCAGTCCTACCCAAATCCTGGGGCCAGCCCATGTTGGCAACGTAACAATTCTGATAAAGTCTTATGACAGTGTGGCATAGTGGTTTGAGTACTGATGCTGGAGACCAGGGTTCGAGTCCCAGCCCAGCTGTGAAACCCACTGGGTGACCTTGGGCAAGTCACGCTCTCTCAGCCTCAGAGGGAGGCAAAGGTAAACCTCCTCTTAATAAACCTTGCCAAATCAACCCCCATGATAGGAAGTCGGAAACAACTTTAAGGCACCCAACACACACAAGCGCCTGGTAAGGATGCGGCCTAAATACCCTAAAGGCACCAGATCTGGTCTGATCTTGAAGCTGAGCAGGGTCAGCCCTGCTTAGTACTGTACTTGGGTGAGAGATTGCCAACGAAGGCAGGGTGCCATAGGTAGGGTTGCCATAAGTCTGGACCTCCAAACCAGGACAAATGTAGGACAAAATTTTCAAATTAAGGGCACATTTTTTTAAAAATGGAGGACACATGGAAAAAATTGATGGTTTTTAAAAAAATGTTAATATAAATTCATGTTTCTTAGGCATGATCAAAATGGAGGACATTTGGGCATTATTCCTAGTCAGATGACAGAAATGTACTTTCCCTCTCTGGCCACCCCCCTCCCCCCATTCCAAACAGCACATTTGGGCATTGAACATGGCTTTACTTAACATGGCAATCTCTTGCATATTTCAGAGGCTTATTCCATAACCAAACTCTTTGGGTTTCACACTGAATATGTCAAGGTGATTTAACAAGAAGTGGGTTTGCCCTCGGATTCAACTGTACTTCTCAGAAGTGTGTACTTGGTCAAGGGACTTTGGTTTTTTTTCCACTGCACATGAGTTTGTAAAAATCAGAGCAACTTACATTGGTCGTGCCTCAGAAGCTGGCTCATTTCATCATCATCACTATCCTCTTCCTCCTCCTCCTCTTCTTCCTCCTTCTCTTTCCTCCTTCCTTCCTCCTCCTCTCTCCTTCCTCCCTCCTCCTCCTTCCTCCCCCTTCCTCCCTTCCTCCTTCCTCCCTCCTCCTCTTCTGCCTCCCAGGCCCAAGCGGAGGAGGAGGTGGGTGGCTGCCTTGGCGCACTCCCCCCGTCCGCGCGCCAAGGCAGAAGGCAGGCAGCCACCCGCCTCACGCGCAACTGCGCTAGGTGCTTGCCTTGGGCCCGGCAGGCGGAAGCAGAGGAGAAGGCAGACAACCCTGCCTGGCTTGACGCTCCCCGCCCACGCGTGCGCCAAGGCAGCAGGCATGCAGCCACCCACCTCCGCCTCAGCCTCCTCCTCTGCCTCCGCCTCCCGGGCCCAAGGAAGTGCCCAGCACGGAGGCGTGCGAGGCGGAGGAGGCGGTGTGTGGCTGCCTGCCTGCTGCCTTGGCGCGCGTGCGCGGGTGGGGAGCACCAAGCCAGGCAGGCACCTCTGCGTCCTCCTCCGCTTGGCGCGGCCTGGAATGGAGGAGGAGGAGGAGGAGGAGGTGCGCCTCCTGCGAGTGCGCGCCCCCCTCCCCCCCCCTCCACCTCCCTCCCACCCTCCCCCACGCGGCTGCGCCACCCACCTCCTCCTCCGTTTCAGGCCACGCGGCCGCACACAACAAGCACACCGCCTCCTCCTTTGCTTCCTCCGCGCGGCCTGGAACAGAGGAAGAGGAGGAGGAGGTGGGTGGCGCGGCCGCGCGGGGAGACAGAGGAAGGTGGGTTAGCGCCATGCGGGCACCGAAGCGGGGGCTGGGGGCCAAACCGGACTGGGACCGGGAGGGGGCCCCCAAAAGCAGATTTGTCCCGGGGGCTGCCGGGATATGGCATCCCTAGCCGTAGGCTATATTTGAGAGGAAAAATCTGGCAAACCCACCTCTGAGTACTCCTTGCCTAAGAAAACCCTATGAAACTCATGTGGTCACTAAATAGCTGCTTTGAAGGCACATACATGGTAAGGATGAGTTAGATAAAAAGCATCTCACCATTATAACTAGACATGGGAACACAATATAGCTACTATGGGTTACCACCTGAAAAACAGATCAACAGAGTGATCTGGGAATTGGCAGTGTAGAGAAAAAGAACTCCTTTGGTGTGTTTAGGGGCTCGTTGTCTATTTAGTCAGTGCATCTTTTGTGGCAGAAGCCAGGAGAGAGGGGCTAGAATAGCAGCGGGTGCAGATGGTTGCCAGAAGGGTGGGAGCAAATGTAGGAAGGAAAGTCCAATCTGTACCTTAAAAACAAAAGATAAGAAGAGTTGGCAGCAAGAAGTTTCATAGATTTAAGTCTAGTTATATCTTTGAAAAGTTAAGAAGATTCCAGTAAAAAGATAATAATCTGAAACTGCTCCTGCCCCCAGAGACGGTGAAACAGTTGCAACTAAAAGAGTACATATTCATCTTTAATGATTTAACTTGTGTACAATGTTGCTTGGATTGACTGTATATTGCTTATTCACCACAAATATTTTTATCCACTTATTAATAAAATAAAGGTACAGTTTATTTGTGACAACCAAATACAGGTTATAGCCATAAAATTACCATCTTACAAAAACTGATTAAAACCTTGTAAGCTTTTACCATCACTGTTTGCTCCAAAAGATATAAAACAACAAATGTTTAATGAAAATTACAAAAATGTTTCACACTAAGCACATGACAATGTTACATAATCCATCCAAATTAATATAAATATATTTATCACAGATTCCCACGCAGGCCATTATCCTCAAAATCTAAACTAAGGCCCTGTACAGACATGTACTGTGTGCTGGCCTGTGGGCAGAGTCAAGACACAGTGTCCTGATGCTGAACACCCTGACTCCAACCTCAGGGTGTCATGATGCCATGCGCCAATCGCACGTGGCATCATGGCGCACCTCTGGCACTGCATCCAGATGATTCAGTGCTGAAGGGGCACCATACAGCTGCACTACCACAGCTATGGCACCATTTGAAGGGTGCAAAAAGGAGCCGCTTTTTGCGCCCTCCAGAGGTCAGATCCGGGCCGCAGCATGAGGTTGCTGCAGCCCCAATCTGGCCAGAAAAGGAGTGGCTGCAGGCCGCCCCTTTGGGGCAGTCTGAATAGCCCTGAGCTGCTTTTGCAGCGAATCTGGCAGTATTAAGCATTACAGACTTTGCTGTATTAGACAATAAGTACGGTAAGTGATTTTTATCAGATCATTTTGGTTACCTACTAATTCTAGGACTTCTCTTCAGGAACTTATCTCTAGGGGGTTTGTATATCCTACAATGTAGTCTATAGTGTATGGGGTCTTCAATATCACCACTTCCACAAATGCCAATAGACAAAAAATGCAAATTCATATTCATCTTGAATGATTTAACTTGTGTATGATGTTGCTTGGGTTGAATGCATATTGCTTATTCAGCCTGAATATTTTTATCCACCTATTATTAAAATAAACTATATTCTTATTCTTAAGAAAAAGACCCACTGTTTTGCAAAGAATAAGTTAGTTAGATTGGAATAGCCTCAAATGAAATTTCCTAAAGAGCCAATGCCATCACCTCACTTTAGGACAGCTGAAACATGGTATTCCCTGCTACAAAAAAATCACTGCAGAAAAGAATTCTGCAAATTCAAAAAGGGATTAGATCTCAAGACAAAATTATCTTGAGGAAAGCTGAATTTTAGAATTTTTTAAGAACAATTCTGGGAACTGTAGTTTGATGTTGCTGCACAGAAGTAACTGTGACAAATAATTCAGCCAGTTCCAAAGAGGCATTATACGCGTGTGTTGTGATGTTGTTTGCTTTCAAGTTGTTCCCTACTTATGGCAGTGCTAAACTGTGCCCCTTCCTGGAGCCGAGGGACCTGGAAACAGTAGTACATGCACTGGTGACCTCTCAATTGGACTTCTGTAATGCGCTCTACTTGGGGCTACCCTTGTGCCAAGTTCGGAAACTTCAGTTGGTACAAAATATGGCAGCCAGATTGATCACGGGAACTTCTAGGAATGACCATATAACACCGGTCCCTGCACTGGCTGCCTATTAGTTTCTGGGCAAAGTACAAGGTGTTGGTGATTACCTTTAAAGCCCTACATGGCTTGGGCCCAGAGTACTTGAGGGAACGCCTTCTTCCCTATTGTCCGTCCCACACACTAAGGTCCTCTGGAAGAAATCTATTACAGCCAAAAAAATCTAGGCTAACATCTGTCTCCCAGAGGGCCTTTTCTATTACTGCTCCTAATATTTTTAATGTTGTAAATGTTTTAAAATTATTACTGTTTAATTCTTTTTTAGTACTGTACTGGGAATGGGGGGGGGAGTAGGTCTAGGGTTTGATTTTTTAACTCTATTGTAATTTGTTGTATTTTATTGTTGTAACCCGCCTGGATTCTTTGTGATTGGGCGGGCTAGAAATAAATCTATTATTATTATTATTATTATTATTAAGCAAACCTATCACAGTGTTTTCTTGGCAAGCTTCTTCAGTATAAAATTATATCAGTAATTGTCATTTTATAGTGCATCTTTTTCTTCTTTACAGATTTCCTCTGATAAGGGAAAAAAAAGTGTGGGAACACACAAAGGAGAGGGGGGCAGACTGGAAGCCATGGACATAAGATTCTTTGAAGGAGCAAGATGGTTGCAGAAAGAAAGTCTCATCTAAAAACAACCTAAAACGTAAAAATAAGAGCAATAATTTCCTAGGGCCAGAAAAAGAGAGAGTGCTCCATTGAATAGAACAGCTGGTACCTTTGCAGTTTGCTCATGATATATTCCTAATGTAATCAAGGGAAATAATCTAAGGCTGCATTTGTCTAGGAATAAGTGCAATGGAGTGATGTTAAGACTTCTTTCTGAGTAGACATGCACAGATGTGTGCTGGAAGTAGGGTTGCCATAAGTGAGGACCTCCAAACCAGGACAAATGTAGGACAAATGTAGGGCAACATTTTCAAATGTAGGACACGTTTTCATAAAAATGGAGGACGTGCAAAAAATTGAGTTTTTTAAAAAATCTTAATATAAATGCATGTTTTTTAGGCATGATCAAAATGGAGGACATTTTGGCATTATTCCTAGACAGATGGCAGAAATGTACTTGCCCTCAGGTTCAACTGTACTTCTCAGAAGTGTGTACTTGGTCAAGGGACTGTGGTTTTTCTTCACTGCGCATGAGTTTGTAAAAATCACAGCAAGTTACATTGGCCATGCCTTAGAGGCTTGTTGATATCAATATCACCATCATCATCATCATCACCATCATCATCACTATAATTGTCCAGGAAAGGCAGACTTGTTAGCATTCAAAGCACCATAAATATACAGACAATGCACTTGCATATATTTAATAATAAAAAATAATGAAAAAAACAAGGCAGGGATGTATATATTTGATAATAAAAATTGTAATAAAATAAAAAACAAGCAATAATAAAAATTAATAAAATAAAATAAAAACAAGCAATAATAAAAATTAATAAAAAAATAGAAAGCAATAATAAAAATTAAAAAATTAAATAAAATAAGTATTTTATATTTTTAAAAATAATTTTAAAAAAAACCAAAATACCAAGGCAGACCTAATGGCCACTGACTCAGCTTTCCTCCTCCTCTTCCTCCTCCTCCTCTGGCCCAATTCTACCCTGGCCTTCAGGCACCCTTCCTCCGGCTCATTCTTCCTCCTCCTCCTCTCCCCCCTCCTCCTCCTCACGATGGCTGGCGCGCGTGGAGGGAAGTGGGGCAGGTGCGCGCGCGCGCGGAGGGAACCAGGACAGGCACGTGCGTGCAGATGGAAGTGGTGCAGGCGCGCGTGCTGCCACTAGCCCCTGCTGAGGCCTGGGCAGCGCACGCCGAGGAGCCCGTCCTCTTTGGCCAGCTGGCCAATGGCTGGCTGGCCAAAGCAAGGGACGAGCTCCTGTTTTGGAGCCCCACGCGCACGCAAGCCCTCACACTGGAGGCGCAGTGGCGGTGGCGCTTCTGCCACCGAGGGGGAGGAGGAAGGCGGAGGAGGAGGTGGGTTGGCGCTGCCCACCGCGAAGATGACGAGGAGGAGGTGGGTTGGCGCCGCAGCAGCCGCATTAGCAGCAGCGGCAATGGCCGGAGCGGGCCCCCGAACCGGGAACAAGGCACGGGTGGGGACCCAAACCAGACCGGGACCAGGAGGGGCCCCCCAAAACCGTGATTGTCACGGGGGCCGCCGGGTTATGGCAACCCTAGCTGGAAGTCAAGTCGATTAAGGACTGGAATTTACAGAATATGTAAAGAGATCTCGTAGCACCTCTGAGATTAACTGAAAGAAAGGAGTTGCTAGCATGAACTTTCGTAGACTAAAGTCTGCTTCCTCAGATGCATTTCGCTCATGCTGCCAACTTCTTTCTTTCAGTTAGGTCTAAAACACACTGCAGAAATAATCCAGTTTGAGACCTCTTTAACTGCCCTGGCACAGTGCTGGGGAATTCTGGGGATTGTAGTTTGTTGTGGCATCAATGCTCCCTGACAGAGAAGGCTAAATGTCTTCCCAGAATTTTGATATTGTAACTTGTAATTAGCTCTCGATCTTATAACTTTAAAGATTAAACAGCACAGATGCTACACCTGGTGGAGTAAAAAAGAAATGATGGTATAGATCTGTGGACATGAATTTCTGCCAGTATATGTTTACCACAGGGGTAGGCAGCCTTTTTGAGCCGGGGGCCGGGTTGCTGTCCCTCAGACAACTGGGGGGCCGAAGCCAAAAAATAAATAATTAAATAATTTTTTAAAAAATTAAATAAATAAATAAACCGGTACAAATGTTGGACAAAAAATTTCAAATGGATGACACTTTTTTAAAAAGTGGAGGACACACAAAAAAAATTGCTGATTTTTTAAAAAATGTTAATATAAATGCATGTTTTGGAGGCTTCTATAGACAATTGTCCCCCTTGCCCGCCGCTTGCCCCCCCTTGCCCACCTCCTCCTGATAGGCCAAAGGCCCCACGCCCTCATGCGAGAGGCCAAAGGCTCCGGCGGCAATCGGCCCGCGGGCCGTAGGTTGCCTACCCCTGGTTTACCAGATATAAAGAGGCTGATGGTTGCACCTTCCGTGCCAGCTGTACAATGGCACCTAGATGGTGCTCAGGTTAATTCCTGTAACTAAATAGTAGCTATGGGGCAGAGCTGCTCCCCAGGAGCATGATACCAATTTTACCCACCAGGTGTAAGTCAGTGTAAACCACCAAAAGGATTCTGGGTGCCATATTCAATGGAGATTATTTTCATCTTACAACAGTGGACACTTAAATTGCAAGTTCAAATTCTTAGCATCCTCTTAAAGGAACTCCTTCTAGGTTGGCCAAATACTATAATAAGTTTCATTTAATGCAGTTGGGCTCTGCCCCATACTTTCCCATCACAAGTTGCTTCTTACGTTCTCACATTGCCCCTCTTTTGAATCTCATGGTTTTGTATACTTTAGCAGGACTTGACACTCTCTTGTGTTACAGTCAGGCTGCTGTCCAAATGTAATAGAGTCAAGAAAGCCAGCCAGAAATAAAGCATGAGTGACAGAGACGATTGTGGTAGGGAGAGTAAAGCAAGCAGATAAGGCCAAATACACAGACTTTTCTTTGACAGATGACGTCTGTTCAGATCAAAGAGTGCAGACTTTAGTGACTTGGCCTGTGGTGCTTGATGTCTGTCGGTTGTATTAGTGCCATAAATGGACTGCAGTTCTAGTTCTGTACTGTAATAAAGATGAATTTTAACTTTTGAAAAAAGATGTCAGGTGGGTTTACTATCGTTTAAATATCTTTCCCCCATCCATTTGTTTTGTAGGAAATATAGAGGGCAGAACAAATGCTACAGGTAGGAAAAGTATTTATCATATATAGTTAAATATGCCTCACTTTTCAAACAGAATTAGAACCTAACGTAACTTATTAGTAAAAATCAACAAAACTTAATTATGGATGTGTTTTATTGGTAGGCATACATGCCTCCTCCTCTTCTTCCATAATGATCATAATGTTTATTTGCATGCTGCTTTTCCATAGTAGAAACCACGCTCAAAGCAATATTACAAGAATTTCATAATCAAAAGCAAAAACAATTCCAAAGCCATTATAACAAATTATTACAACCCACACCTACATTGCAGACATTAAACAATCCACTGAGAATTCATACAAAAGACTAACAAAATTTTAACAAGCCAAATAGCAGCAAAATTCACACATTTTATCCAAAAACTAAATGTTGTCCCAGCTACAATCCCTAAGTATGATCTCACCCACCCCACCCCACCTCACCTTTGTACTCCAAAGTCTCTGCCTCTTCAGCAGTCTTCATCACTGTCAAAGTCAGGTTCAGTAAGGAATTTAACATTACAGTCCAGATGGAAATATGCTGCAATGAAAAGCAGGGACTAAACAACCCTACAGTAACTCTTCTAGTTTTGGCAAAGCTTGATGCAGTCCAAGTTCCAGGCATGTCGAGGGCAAGAAGAACTGCAGATGGGAGGCAGATGGCAAAGATACCCACCTTTGAAAGCATCCTTTTCATTGATCTGTACAATCTTTTGTCTCTTGGCCAAGGAAGGGGAATATACGGGCTTCCAGAAGATGTTACACCACAGCTGTCATCATCCCTTGACATTGGCTATGATGAGTAGGACTGGTGAGGTTTGTAGGCCAACATCAGGCACACATTCCCTATTCTTGACTTTAGCAGCTGGGAATGCTGAATTGTCTCACAGTGGTTTACTGTGGAAGGATATTTATTTATTTATACTTCTTTTTCTTTTAATCCCATCTTTCCACTGACAAACAGCACTCCAGGGGGCTAATAAAAATGTAAAAACAACGTAAAATAATAAAACTGCCAAAGTCATTGTAATAAATCAGTTGAAAAGATCAAACTGAAAAGATATTTCTTCCCTAAAAGGAAGAAGAGAGCAAGGGAGACAGTAGATCCAGTGATGAACAGAATTCCATAGTAAGCAGTACTAGCCATTTCTGCCATGTGTTCTTTTCAGTATGTGGCAGGTCTTATGTTTATATGCCATTTTGTAGAGGAAATCCCATATTTTTGTTAAGAGCAACTTTTGCATGCCTATCCTAATTGCTAGTTTGCATGTTTGCTGACTTTTGGGGAGGGGGGTGCTTTACTACAGCCTCTATCTTCCTGTATTACTTTAACCATTTTCTCTTCTCTCTGGGTCTGAGCAGACAAGCAGGATACCACAGGCTTGGTCTGTAGTATCCTGCCCCTGGTTCTGACCCAGGTCAATCTGCTCCCACTGTTTAGTCCACCCCAAAAGACTCTTGCTGCAGCCTGTAAAGGCAGAAATGGGGCATCTGGCTACACCCACATGGCCAGGCATGCCCTTCCAACACCAGAAGCTGTGGCAGGAGCCTTCAGGACAGACACAATTGTGACAGCAGGTAAGGGGCATGTGGGGCCACCTGATCTGCTGGTTGTCACAGCAAACAGTTGGTCTTTTTAGACGACGGTAGTTTAAAGCTCCTTTGGGATGGGACAGGACTGGGATGGCACCACCAGATCAGTGTCTGGACTAGGCCATCCTAGCCTGGGGTTAATGGCCTATGTTGTCTGAAAAGGATGATGCCAGGCCAAAGGGAATGTGGGCTTTTGGGCCTGTGCATATAGGTCCTAAGTCCCTCTTAGACCTCCTGTTTCTTTATAAACAAGAATTTCAAGTTATACTACTTTCATATTTTTTACAATGAAGATCAAACTTTTTTGTTTTTTCTGATACAATCTGTGAGTGATGGCCATGGGACTAGTTGTTGTTCAGCTTTGTAGGCCAACATCACAATTGGATTACTCTGCTTGAGAGATCTGCTGCTATTTCTGTTATTTCCAAACAAATTCAACAAAATCAGTTAAAGAAGCAAAGCTGTACAGGTTGTTCAGTGTTAGAACAGAAAAACAATTAGACAGATTCCCGTGTAGCCTTGAAGAAACGCTTGGCTTTAACTACTGTTGACCTCAATCAATCTTTGGCTCTACTAGCAAGTATAACAACAACAACAACAATTTATATTTTCCCGCCTCCCCCAGATGTATCGAGGCGGGATTACAGTCCGCTAAAACACATACATCAGTAATAAAATACATATAAAAATACATATAAAAATATGTATAAGAGATATTCCAAAGAGTCAGTGTAGTGTAGTGCTTTGCATTTTAGACCGAGATGAGAGAAACAAAAGTTCAGATTTCTTAGGTACAATGACCAAATCACTAGCTCTCAGGCTAAGCCAACTTTCCCACCCTCCAAGTTCATTTGACTACTGCTCTTATAAATCCTATCCAAGGGTTTCCCATATTTGGCTTGGATGATAAAAATTATAATCAGACACATCTGGAGGGGACAGGATTGTGAAAATCTGACCTAACTTTTCTCACAGGGGTTGCTGCCAGAAAAAACAGGCAAGGATGAGCCCTGTTCTCTGAGCTTGTTGTAGGAAATGCTGATTACAACTATAGAATATCAAAAATATTTAAAGTGCTGTCAGCTGCTGTCCCACTAGCTACTTTTGCCAGCAAAAACATTCTCTCTAGATCAAGTATGTGTGTTAAAGACTTACATAGGTGGGTGTTTCAGCTGAACTGATTTGTAATCAGACTTTTAGTTGATTCCCCTAAACCCATATTCTTTGAAGCAGATTTTATGGAAGTTAAAACAGCTTCTAATTAGATATGTTTAGTACTGAAGTGTAAATGTTGGGGGCCCAATACTACCACTATTGTAAAACAAGCAACACCACCTTTGGATGCAGTTTATCCATCTGACTAGCAAAAAGACAATTTCCTTCTCATTAGTCTGTATTATGTTTAAGACAATTTAAAATTAACGCTGATTCACTCTTCTTTGTAATAAAGGGAAGTACAGCTTTCCTTTAAACACTTCACTGTGTGCAAACTGGAAAGCAATCTACCAGCTGCTGCCCATTCCTTCTGGGCAGCCTGCCTGTGCTACTGGCAATAAGCTTGTGGGGATATTTTGAGCAAGATGCCAGCATGATTTCACTGCTTGTAGGATAAAAAGGAAATGATAATTTGTTTCTTCTTATCAAACTCTACTGGAAATATAAACCTAGTCTGTGGGATTATTTAAAAAAAAAAAAAAGAAGTAAGTCAAGTAAGTAAAAGTAAAATGACACTTACCAGCCCTGGCAATTTGGTTAGGGTGGAAAAAGAAATCCCATGGTCCTAGATGTGTCATTATCTCTCTCACACACCCATAAAATTACATCTAAATTGCATTTTCACAAAATGCTTGAAACTAAATAATAAGTTGCAGCTAAAAACAAAAATGCACAGAAAATATGTGCTCAAACTTTTAAACCAGTATAAACAGCCCTATTTATTTGTATTCATCATAGATTTATGCCACATAGTGGGTGTTTCTGAGTGTATAGTTGAATACACTTTTCTAACGGGTAACACACAAAGCAAGAGCACAGTCCTGGTAATATGAGTAGAACAAAAATGTGAATGTCAATAAAGTTTATTCATTACAAACTGTTTTATTCTTCCAAAACCACAAGTATAGTTTACATGAACAGTATACGAGTTTAGTATATGAGTTTACCCATTCAGATTCCCTTTTGGAATTGTTCCCACATATACAAATGGAACATGGATCTTTTTCACAAATTTTCAGTTGCAGCAGAGCCTGGCAGAAAGCATGGAAGAACAAGGGGAGGCCTGGGAGTCATGGTTTCCACCACTCTACGTACCAAAACAAAGCTTCTTCCCACATTTAAAACATATGCCATGGCAGTGCTAACCTAATTTAACCACTGAATTTTGCTAATAATAAATATTGATATGCTCCCAAGGAGGAAGAAATCTCAAATCAGAAAACTGTGGGCTGAACTGGAAACATATACTTCCAACCTCACATTGCAGAATCCAAATGCATTTGTAGCCCCGGGGGGAGGTTTGAATGCTATACTGGACCCTAACTACCATGCCCTATACACCCAGCATAAATGCTGTCCTCCTAACCTTAAGGAGGCTGGAACTCATCTCATCCAATCCTCAAAAGGCAAGAAATCAAATTTTGCAGACCTATGTCTGGCTCAACCAGTCTTCAAACTAAATCTTTGTATCCTAAACGGACTGTCCAGCTGAATTCAGTTATCTTTCTGAATCCAAAATGAGCGCCATTAACTATTATATAGCTTCTAAAGATCTTCTCCCCTATGTGAAGGACCTAGAAGTCATGTGTAGGTTTGAAAGTGATCATCTTCCAATACAGATACAGCTAAGTAAGTTCACCCAGGAGACACACACCAAGGACTGTTACCAACTCTCCTTAATGCCACCAGGAAGGACTTATCAGCAAGCTAAATGGACCCCCAGCTAAATCAAACAATAAGTGATGTTTTGGCCTCAGACTGCCTTCAAAGTCTTTGGAATGACCTGAAATCAGCCATGTCCTCTGAAGAACTTCTGGAAAATTACAACCATCTTACCCAAGTGCTATTCCAATACATAAACCAGCAAAATAGTGCACACTAGAGGCAACACCACCACAACCACTCAAAGACGTGGATTGACACGGAATACGTTTATGCCAAAAAAGCTCTCATTGCCACTTACCAGAGCTATGTATTTAATACTATGCCAGAAGCCTCAACAAAACTAGTTCAGTTTCCGACTTCAAAAATTGGCCGGCTGAGTGAGGCTTCGACCTGAAATGCATCTGGATGGCAGCATCCCAGCTAGATCAGAAGTGATTTAGGTATGATAACATCCAGGGGCATCCCGGATCCTGAATTCAAGACGGAAGAGGTAAACCAGATTATTTGTTAACTAGCTGTATCTGGCCATGCGTTGGTGTGGCTCAGTCTGATTAAATGGAAAAGAAAGAGAAGAGAAAGTGCACATTTCTGAAATATTTAATTTCACAATGCTTGTGGGTATACAATATTTTTTGTTGTTCCATTGTCTGTGTAGATATAGAGATTGCGTGGTTTGTCAACTCTAAACACGCAACATATAATTATCCATGTGAGAAGCAATCCGTGTCTAGATCTAAACCGCACAATTCTAAAGATTGGCCCAGAGCTTTGTTGATGGTGACTGCAAACGCCAATCGAATATTTAGTATAGCGTGTGTTGCTGTTACATCCAACAGATGGCGATGTTTTTTTAAAAACTTATTTTACCTGTCACAGGTGTGACATCTATATAATGGTAGCTATACAGTGGACCCTTGTTATACACTGGGGTTTGATTCCAAGATCCCCCATGTATAACAAAATCCGTGTATGCTCAAGTCCCATTAAATATAATGGCACAGCAAAATGGTGTCCCTTATAAAAAAAAATGGAAAATCAAGGTTTGATATTTGATATTTATACTTTTTATGAACATTTTCAAACTGTGTATGCTTGAATCCGTGTATAAAAAAATCCGTGTATAAGAAGGGCCTATTGTATATGTATATAAAACATGCGTGTTTTCATACCCAGATCTCCAGGATCCTAGTCCAATGCTCAAACCACCATACAATATCATGCTGACTGTCAGATCAAGCTTGGAAAGAAGTAATTCTGCCAGTTTTCAGCAAAAACTAGCTATGCAAAGTACAGATTTTTCAATCTGCTTCTTCCATATAGAACACTCAAGGCCTGTATCAGAGTGCAAATGCTTAAATTTTATTTTGCTATGAAAATAACAGCATCCACTTATGATGCACATTAATAATAAATATATCAGATGTGGAGCCCAACTAAAACATGGGGAAGGTGCCAGACATCTGATTAAATTAGCATCCATATTACTCATAGTTGTGCCTGCCACATGTATGGTGATGGGGTGGTGGAATAAGCTGAACATACATCATGACAAGGATGGAAATAATTTTTAGAATTCATTTCCTGTTGTGTCAGGGTTTTCCAAAACTTGAGAAACCATTTGTAAACCTGCACAATCAAGGCAGCTTCTTCATACTTTGTGAAGTGGCTTACAATTCATCTAAGTGATTTCCATTATTCCTTGGTTGGGAAGAAAATACATTTCTGTATAGAAAACATGTTTCATGCACAGGAAACTGTGTGGAACAGGGAATAGAGTAATTTGTGCACAATACACTGTTTCTTGTGCAAAAAAAGTATTTTCTGTATAAAGAGGGTTTGCTTGGATTGGCAAGTTTCTAGATCACAAATGGTGCTTCAGCACTACACAAAAATCTTTCTAGTCTTGTGCCAAAAGGAGAATAGTGAGGTAATTTTGTTCTTGCTTGCAAAAAGGAGGCACACAAAGATTTATTTTCCTACTCCATTGTAGGAGAAAAGGCACAGAAAAATCCACATTCACAGCCATAGGTCCTATGGCTGGATACCCCTACAATGCCTTGAAATCAAAAGATTTTTTAAAGCAAAATAGTTTAGGACACAGGGGTGTCACTAGGGGTGTGTGGGTAGATGCAGACCGCAGCAGGTGACACCCTAAGATGGAGTGGCACTAATTTGCCCTAGACATCTACCTTTTGGCAGAAACAGGCTGTGGCATTCACCTGCATCATTTTAAAATGCTGAAGAGATAGTGTAAAGGAGTGAGACTAAGTGGAAGGAGAAAGGAGAGGACCCACATTTTTAAATTAAATTTAAATTTTAAAATTAAAATGTTGGCCTCCAAAGGGAGGGCATTTCAAACAGGGTGCCACAGTAGTCAAGGCTGTCTCCCATGTCCCTGCACAATGTATTGCTCCTACTATTAAGAGGCATAAGAGGGCCCCTCCAGCAGATCTCAGTTCTTAGGTAGGTAGGTGTAGGTGTGTGTGTTTTGATTGATGAATCACACTGATTGATTGTGTGTGTGTGTGTGTGTGTGTGTGTGAACATAATAAAACAATCTCTTATGCCTCTCACTGGTGAGAGCAATACATTCTGCAGGGACATAGGAAAGGGCTTTGAGTACTATGGCACCAGTAAGAATATACCCATTTTTATTTAGGTACATGTTACAATTTAACATCCACTAGCTTTTACCACTATCTGTAATGAAGCTGTTTGTGAAGAGATGTGAAAGGCATCAATACTATACATATTTTAGTAGCTTTCTGTGTATTAAAATATGTACTGTACTACAAGCTAAAAATCAAAAGGGTAGCATTTGGAATCTTTGGATTTTAGATAAGCTTGAAAACCTACTTCAATCCAGGAAGAAAATGTTTGCTTAAAAAGTCTAATAGAAATCTTAATGACTGCTACCAAAAGCAATTTACTAGGGAAAAAATGTAAGCTATTATTTGGTGTAATGAGGCTTTCCAGCAATTTTTCTGAAAATGTTTCCCTTTCACTACTCAAATAATATTAGGAGCTTCAATTAATTATTTAACGGCACCCAAAATAACCTTTGCTTCATTAAAATTGTAACTCTCTTTTAAAATGTTCTAATTGAACATCAGGTCTCTCATATTAAATATATATATTCTGGGGCCATGATTCAGAGTGCCTGTATGTACACCCAAGAGTTTGCCTTCAGAGCACCAGGCTTTTGCATTCCTTTCATGACAGATATAGCAGCTTTTTATGCTGCATCAGACATGTCTTTGGAAATTCCCACAGGTTGTCAAGTGGCACAGAGAGCTACTGTTATGGGATAAGAAAAGACAAACAATCTCTGCTTATGCTTCTTTGCTTATAAGGAGGTCCCAGTGGGACATTTCCAAACAAAGTCTGTAATACTTCAAACTAAGCACACATCTCTCTTTGTAAATCTAACTGAAGCCAGTAGGGATTTACTGCAAAGTACACCCATATAGGATCAGACCATTAGATGGCCTACCATGCATGCTATAAACACATTGCTCATCAGATCTAGGTTGTGGTTCATAATCCAATTGGCCAAGATTCTCAAATACACCAAGAAAAGGATGTCATAAATATTTAGTTCTTTGGAGATTAATTTAGATTTAGATTAATACATGAATCTAATAGGCAAAAATATATAAGTTTGTTCATCTGTACTGCAATGGCATCAGTCTTATGATGATTCTATCTTTTTGATGTAGTCTTAGGCTGCATCCACATTTCAGAAATACAACTTAGAAGCTTATCACATGGACAAAAACTCGACTGTACCCCAACGGGATGCAGCAGAGTTGAGGGATGCAGACGGGAATTATCACATATAATTCACCACTGATTCTGCTGGGTGAGTGCAGCCCAGCTGCAGCCTGGGTCCCAGGCACACTTCGGAGGCTGCTTTTCAAAGATGGGAAGCTCTCGACTTTGAAAAGGGGTCTTGGAAGCTGGACTGGTCTGCACTCATCTGGTGAAATTGGCAGTGAATTACGTGCTGTAATTCCCGGCTGCATCCCTCAACCCGGCTGCAGCCTGTTGGGGTGCAGTCGGGTTTTTTGTCCATGCGATAATCTCCTTAAACTCCCATGGCTCAATGTTATGGAATTGTAGTTTGTTGTGGCACCAGGGCTTTCTAAAAGAGAAGCTAAATGTTTCACAAAAGTACAATTCCCAGAATTCCATAGCATTGAGTCAAAGCAGTTAAAGTGGTGTCAGACTACATTATTTCTGTAGTGTGGATGCAGCCTTTGGTATAAGGCATAATTTTTTTTTAGCAGCTGCAGCTTTGTAATATCTGCAGTTTAGCAAGACTAGTTGTAGGTTGCTGATTCAGTAGGACCAAGGGTCTTCAACTTTGGGTGAATGTTCAGCATAACTGGAATTTAGTCACAAAATGGCTGCCATTATATATATATATATATATATATATATATATATATATATATATATATATATTCAACCTGTAACAAAAGTTGCCAAAAGATGGAAATGGTCCCAGAGCCTAAATACAAGACAGAGGTGGGTTGAGAATCAGTAAATACAGTCATCCCTCCATATTTGTGGCTTTGATATTTGTGGATTTGATTATTCACGGATTTCATTAATATGTTCTCTCTAGGACTGTCTAGGTGCTCCAGTGCAACTCTGTGGTCAACTTTAACTAAAAGTTGCACGGAAAGACCATTTGTAGCTACTGCAGTGCCATTCTATGGTCAGTGTATGTTGGACATTGATCACAGAGTTGCACTGGAGAACCTAGAGATTCCTAGAGAGGTGTCCTCTCAGGTAAAAACAGTGTTTTTGTTATTTGCGGTTTTTCTATATTCACGGGGGTCTTGTTCCCCTAACCCTAGCGAATATGGAGGGACAACTGTAAAACTATTCCTTTAAAACCACAGTTTTCTTCTCCAAAGGAAACCCATTTCACAGAAAGCAAGTTGCTGAGCCCAAATAACAAATTATTTGATCCCTAATATAGAGCAGAGGTGGAAATAGACACCCCCCCCAACCCCTGTTAATGTGTTACTCTTATGCCACAATTTTCAAAACTCACAGTAGCATCCAGTTCTTTGCATAACAGTCATACTGAACTGGTTACTCTTGACTTAATTGTTTCTTCTCTCTCTCTTCCCCTGCCCCTCTTTTAAATTATTGTAGCATTATATACATGAGTACTTTATTATTTTTGTATACACCACCCTAAAAGGTTTTACTGAAAGGTGCTGTAAAACTAGCCTCCCTCATAGACACATAGGTGCATTGGTACAGGTACACACAGAGAGAGGGAGGGAGGGAGCAATATATGAACTGCCATAATGTATAAGATGGCCACTACTAAAAAAGAAGACAAATGAAAGATCCATTTCACATTCTCTATAAATGCCTTTCACAAATAATAATAAAAAAGCTGAATGTCCAGATCAGTGACATTTTTTCTTTGTTCAAGGAAAAGTAATTTTGCTTATCCAGTTGTATTCTCTCTCCCCCCCTTTTCCCCCTTTCTTTTTTGATAGACTTGTCGTTGATCTCTGAGTGCTCTCTGTTGTGATGAGTGTATCAAGCAATTGAAGCAAAACTCCTCTCTGCAGATGCTACTGTTACGGAAATTGTGAGAAGAATCCTAAATCAGGGTTATTATGTGGGGACAATGCAACTTCCTCAGAAAATATCCAACATCTCTATTGCCCATGATTATGAAGCTATCATGCTCTTCATGGAAACAACAGCAGTGTGCCTTACTGAGTTGCTATCATTTTGAATCAGCCATCATTCTTCCCAGTGATCTTGTTCCTGTGGCTTTTAATACCTCTTTTCAAAATGACAGGAAGAAATCTAAGTATTTTTTAGGTTCTTGGAACTAAATGCATTGTTTCTCCAAAGAAGGTATTACTATGCTGCATAACATTTACACATCTAATTTGCTTCTGGAGATGTTATTCTCACTATTTTTCTACTGGCTGAAGAAATGGGCATGATAACATCTTTGATAGTCTGTACCATCACTGTTTAATAATAACAGCATTTAATAAAATACTGTTTTATTGCAGCTTTTTAACTACACTCCCAAACTTAGCCTACTGCACCCAGTTCATCACATGGAACTGTCTTGTAACAGAACAGAATCCCTGTAGAGTGCTCTTTATGCTTCTCTGGCAGCATATATGATGAGTTCTGCTTTTGTTCTTCTCAAATTTGTACACTATACCCAACAATCCTTATTCTCAGAGGATGCAATTGCATAGGGGAGCTGTCTCAAACTGGCTTTCAACAGGGAATAAGTATCTTCCAGCAGCACTAAAAATTCACAGTTGAAATTTATTTAGTATAGAATATAGCAATGTTTGTCAGTCTTCTTATTTCCAGAGTATGGAAACATGACTTTTCTATATTATCCCTCCCAGAATTCCCCCAAACAACATGGCCAGTAACCATACTGGCTTAGGAATTCTGGGAGTTGTGGTTGAGAAAGTAATGTATCTAAACTCTGGTATTTTCAGAACTGTGAGTCTAGTCCTTCCCTGAGGTAAGGTTCAATTTGAGCATTAATGAAACATAGGAATGAAACAACTGAGTTGTAAATCCATGTTCTTTTTCAAATCTGCATATCTCCAAAATGTAATATTGTACATATTTACACTTAGGAGTAAATTCTATTGTGTAGAGTTGGTTTTTGGACAAACCTGTCTAGGATTGCATTGTGGAGTGCGGAGAGAACCTCCCCAATGACTGACAGTAAAACTTTCACAAGCCCCAGTATATTGTAGAGACTACGGGGAAAATCCATATATGCCATATAGGCTCTGTGTGGGATGCCATCCCTAGAACCATAGAAGTGGAAGAGACTTCAAGGGCTATCAAGTCTAACACCCTCCCATGCAGGAACAGTAACTAATAGTAACTGTAGAAATTGCTGAACTTACTGGGTACATTTTGGCACCTGCTAAAATGCTTTAGTGCTTTTCTCATAGTTATATTACCTGGGGCTTTCACATTATTGTTTTTGTTCCAGGATCCCCTATGGATACCAAAATCCATGGATGCGCAAAGTTGCATTAAAAACAATGGCATAATAAAATGGTGTCCCTTATATAAATGACAAAATCCAGGTTTGCTTTTTGGAAATTATATATATTTTTCATATTTTCAAACCATGGCTGGTTGCATTATCTATTGATACAGAGGGCTGACTGTATGTAAGATGCCCATACATGAGCTAGGAAGCCATGCTGGTTTGCCTGCCCCCAATGTAGCTGCTCCCTTCAACTAGAATGGCTGTCACATTTTCTTTTCTCCCACTATTATAAGGAATGTTCCCCTCTCTGTTTTTTTCTTCAGAGGAAGGAGGAACAAGGCCAACCAATCTTTATAAATGACAGAGCTTAGCCAAACAATTCCCAACACAATAGCAGCTTGCAGTCATTAGCTTTGCCTCCTGTGTCCAGCTTTGCTTCACTTCCATGCAATGGAGATAGTGCCAGTCTGTCTTATCTCAAGTGCATCGCTTGTTGCTCCTTAAACAGCCCAAACAAACTCAAAGGCATAGTAGAGTCAGAAATGGCCTATCTTGATTGTTGCTCTTATCAGTGCTTTTCACCTCACTGGGCAGTGTCACAGCAATTCATCCAGTAAACCTAGCAGAAACCTGAATGTTAGCTAATACTAAGCCCCGCAATGAATGTGTATACCAGCACAGCTCCATTTAACCTCTGTGGAATTTTGCAGCAGTTATCATATTTTTCAATGCCCTGTCCATCAACATTTAGTTCTCTAAACAAAATATGACATAGCACATTTTTATATTATTATAATGCATGGGCAATGCAACACATATAGGCTTCCAATGATTCATACTTTCAGGAAAGTAATTTATCCTAAGAATAAATAGTTGTATAGACATGTCTCTCAATGGATATTTGAGGTAAAGGTAGTTCCACAATAAAAAGATTTTATGTGATCCACCAAAGAACTTGGAGAGTTTAATTTTAATCCTTCTGACCATGACACCAAGGGGTCACTGTAAAATGAACATTTAACAGGTTCCCACTTTTTATAAGGAAAGTATAGCTGTACAGTCAGCCCTTGGTATCCACAGACTTGCCATCTGTGGATTCAAGCATCCATGGGTGGCAAGTCCACATTGTCCCCAATTAAAGCATTTACACATGGCCACACTGATATTAGGGACAGCCCCTGATGTCCCATGATGGCATGTGCATGAACCCCATTACATTCTGCTGTCCCCAATAGTGACACGGCCATGTGCAAGTGCTGCTACAGGACAATGGGGCCTATCCCTAATGACAGCATGGCCACATGCATGTGCCACATTGGGGACAATGGAACTTGAGTATTCACAGATTTTGGTATCTTGGGAGTCTGGAACAGATCCCCTGCAGATACCGAGGGCTGACTGTACTTTCAAGAACAGCCCAGACATTCAGCCAATGAAAAAATGAAGGTTTTCCCATCACTGATTTCCATGTAAAGAAAAGAGGGGGGACCGTATTTTGTTGTTTTATTATTTACCATCCATAGCAGCCCTTACATTGGGTAGGGGATAGGCCTTGCTCCCATTGGATCCCCAATATGAATTGGGACCATTCAGAGTAATAAAGTAAAAGCCTCTTTACCTCACCATCTCAACGTGCTAACCTAGTCCTGATCTTCTGGGCTACAACTCTCACCATAAACTAGCATTGCCACTAGTGAATATTCTGGGGAGCCAAAAATTTCTTGTGCTAATTGCATGTATAGTGTTAAGTCTGTTTTGGCTTTCAGAAGTCACAGCTGATGCCCAGTGCCATGATGAGTGTCCTGCAAGAGTTTGGGAGGAAGGAGTGCATTCTATTAGGAATTGCACTACCTGCCTCTTTGGTTCTGGGTCAGTTCAAGCTGCTCATTCTTTTAAACCCTCAGAAACTCATACATTACAGACCATATCTCTCTATTCATTCCCTGCACTATGTATTTTCAACTGATCAGGCTTTGCTTATGTACATAAAGCCCAGGAAGCTACTTGCCAGGAAGTAAGATGAAGTTCTGCTCAAATGAGGCTCCCATGTCAGTGAGCTGCTTAATCTGCTCTTGGATTTACGTCCAAACTTTATAGGAGTCAGTGATATCATTAGGAGTATGTGGGGAGTGTGGACTGCACTGGGTGACACCCCAGAAGAGGAGTGACACCTGGCTGAGCAGCTCCTCTACACCTCCATGCCATGCGTCATGACACGTGGCAGAGAAGGAGAGGCCCAGGGCATCCCTTCCCACCTGCCTGCCATGGTTTTATTTGCATGTAAAGCCATGTCAGACAAGAAGGTGAGGGTACGCCCTTTTGGTCCAACCCCCTGAAGCCCCACCCCACACACCAGGTGACAACCTGGTGTGGGACGGTACTGATCGGTGTCATCCCTGGTGCTGAACTTTTGTTGGTGGCAAGGTCATACCTTGGACAGCTTCTTTAGAGTACTACCAAGTAGCTGTCTCAAAGTTGTGGAATGACCTCTGTGTATGATAAGGCCTTGTTTTCTATTTTACATAAAGGGCAGGAAGTGCACCTGCTTCAGCCGGCATTTGCCAAATAACTTCAGTTGGATGTTTAATTTTTTCCCCTTATAGCAATCAACTATGAGCTATTTTATTTGAAACGGCAAGACGCTCTTAACTTGTAAGATATGGGGTAGACCACTTAGGAGCTCCGCCATAGAAATAAGAGTTCCACAAGTCAAAATGGTTGGGAACCCCTGTTGTCCAAAAAGGTAATTTTCTCAATTTCTTATAAGGCCGTTACTGATTGTTGCTTGGCTTGCCGGAACTTTAAAAGGCCTAGCCTATGTTCCAAGTTAGTGGAAGTAGGATTGTGAAGCCAGACACGGTGCAAGCCCTTCCTCATGAATGCATGAACACATAATGTTTTCCAACAGAACAAGCTTTCTGTGTCATGATGTTGTTACTGTTTTTTTTCTTTTTAAAGACCAAAATAATTACTGAGTAGCATTGTTATAATGAGCAATTTATTTGAATAATATGACTTTGTTTTCTGTTTTTAGAACACTTCGACTAGTACTGATTTGTTTGCTAGTTGTAATTCTTTGAGTGCTTAATGGGCACAGAATCCCAATAACAGGTTGCTTGCAATTTGTGTTCACAATGTAATTCATTGTTTCATTACTGCATGAGTCATTATTTTAGTCCGATGGCATTCTGTCTTTGTTTAAATGAACAGAATTGGAATAAAATAGTAAATGGTCCAGTCAATATATACTTCAAACTGTTCTCTCCCCGATATCTTTTGTGCATCTCAAATCAAAAATATATAACACAGCAGAAAGTTAAGTGAAGGTGTTCATGTCTGTTTTCAAGGAGGGAGGAATTTCTTTTGCACCCTACTGAAATTAATGGAGGTGTGCCTTGTAGATTTTATTAAACCTCCTACTTTCCCCCCTATAATCTGTAGTTTAACAGAGCCAAGGCTCTAACTGTGGAAGCTCCACAGCTTTTTGATTAGCAGGAATGCTACCACCATCACGCTTATTCAGGACTTTCCTTTTCTTTCTGTGCTGGTAATTGAAATGTTGGGTGCAAATTTCCCGAAAACAGTGTCTTCCTTTTTAGATTGGCTGTGGGGCTTCTCATGATTTGTGCTCCCACCTCCAAATCTAACACCATCCCACCCGCTGTTTAAGTAATGCAGCAGTGCCTTAAGTCTCCCTTGAGTCTTTGTATGTTTCCAGATGAGATCCTTTTTGTTCAATCATCTTGCCTCCATTTTATAATTTATTCCATTTGTAGCCCTCCCACAGTCCCCCACTGTTTCTTCCCCCTTTTTTTTTTAATCCTTTTAAGAAAGAAAAGGTAGAATAGTTGCTGCCTGCCTTTTCTTTGTCTGGAAGAACTTTGTCCCTGGATAGGTAATAGCTGAAAGCTGTAATCTGGAGTAGAAAGCAAAATGTGCATATGAAAGGTTATCCACATTTCACAGTACTTGTAGTTTGATGCCACTTCGTTTGACATAGCTCATCCTAAAGTCCTGAGATAGTTAGTTTGATGAGGTACTTAATATTCTCTTTACACTGCCCTAAACTATGTCACTAGAGATGTTTGCACAGAATTCTTAATACTTCATGAAACTATGAAGATTATCACATAGAGATAAGTAACGGGGGACAGATGGAATGCTCTTGTCATGATCACGTAATTGCACAAAGATTTTCACATGACTTCATGCTCATCTTGTACCTCTCCTGCTCATAAACTAGAATGCTCCTGGAACTACTCATTCATGGGGAAATGCCATGAATGTTGTCATGATAGTGCTTTAATTAAGTCCTGGAATTCCATTAAATGGAGGCAGTCAAAGTGGTATGAATCTGCTGTAATTGGGTAGTGTGGATACAAGCCTGGTCAAGATATGGCTTACAAACCTTACATACATACCTATTACCACCAAGCATGGGATACTGGACCCATGGCAAGAACAGACCCATTTCCAATATTCTCTTTTAACATCTCTTCTGACTAATGAATATGTTTTTGGGAGAGGCGTTTATTGTGTGATCATCCTGTCTTGTTCTCAAAATATTACCAGGTGTCTACAAATATCATCATCCTTCTAACCCTCCCAACTTTTTCTATCACTTTTGTTACTTTTTCTCACTTGAAAAAGCCATCATAGGCAAAATCCCTGGAACGACATATTTATAAGGTCTTGAGATAATTTTGCCTACTTTTAAGTATTTACAGGGGTAGGGCAAATTACTTTAGCTTTCTATTTTTCATTGTAACAGTTAACTATGTAGACTGTTACAAGTACAATGTGTGTTTAGAAATGCCCTTCATGTGTTTGGTGTAGCTTACTCCTAGTTAAGTGTGTACAGGATAGATTTCCTTTAATATTCTCACAAGGGCCCAAGAACAATTGCTGCCTTAAAATTTCTTAGTGCTTGATTATTTAAATATACTTCTGGTGACTATATGAAATACAAATCAAGGACAAAACCCTGTTGAGGTCTTACATCTTTTTAAGTAGATTTATGTCTGTGGAAATTAGAACTTGGCAGTTTCACAACACTTGTATCCAGTCAAGGGCTGCTGTTATGTTACTACATAGGAAGACAGCACAGTGATCAATGGACAATGGGACTGATGCACAATGGGTCCAATGTGCATTGAGACCAAGTACTGTTGTGCATTGGTCCCATTATGCATCAGTTCTGTTGTGTCTCTGTGTTACTGGTATCCCATTATGCATCTCCATAATTCATTAACAGGGTTTCTTAGTGTATTTTAGTGCTTCTGCTACATTGCTAAGTAAAATTATGTAACATACACCATAGTAGATGATTCTGGCCATGAAAAACAAAAAGCGTTAGCTCTTTTCTGTCCTGCTGAAGCTCAGGTCCAAACTGGGTTCAAACTGGTTCAGACTGGTGCAGAATGGGCTAGACTGGCTCAGTTTGGGCTCATAACCCATTGTTGGCTCCCTTCTGTCCTGCTTAAGGTGCAGTAACAAAAACAAACCTTGGCCCACCAGAGATGCCAACTTACAGCACTGTCTGAGGTAAGCATTCTCAGAAGTAGCTAACAATAGCAGGGTATGGAAGCACCAGGTCAGTTTAAGTATTGGCAGTGCATTGACCACTTGAGTAAACTCACAGAAGACACTTGTTGATATCTTTCAAGACCTTGGATTTTATCATCAGTTCCAATATGTACAGATATTTACAAACTCTCCTCCTGACTCCCATCAACTCAGCAACAATCTAATTCCAACCCACTAAGAACAACCCACACATACCCCAAGTCTCAGTGCACTTATATAGAGAGTTGCCTAATGGTTGTCACCTGTTGCCACTTAGCACTTCAAGCCACCCAAAATATTTTACAGCATTTTAAAGGAACATTGTTCCAACAAAAAGTTCAACAGGGAATCTTTCACCTACGTAATCCCACCAGGTACTGTATTTTGGAGGGTTTCTAAAAACATGTAAGAATATGTAAGAATATAGGCTGGTATAACTGCCAAATGAAGTTTCTAGCTTCATATTTCTAGCATTGCACTAACGTAAAACTTCAAATGAGCACTTAGAGATACAGTTCAGGTATCCAAAGAAAAGAAGGCAAAGTTATCAAGGGAATGCAAATCCTGCAAATATAAGTGTGAATGGTTTTCAATAACTTTCAGTGTTTCACTCTGCAATTCTAGAAATTTGAAGAATGAAGGGAAATTTCATAGGGGGCAGAATTCTTATTTGAAACGCACAGTGCTCTCATTTTGCTACCCCAACTCTTGTCATATGAATGTGCGTATAAACATGGATGACCCTTCCTAGCATCAATGTCTTTTCTTGGGAAATTGCCTATTCCATTCTCAGCAGTGTGCAAAGCATAAATCTTCACCATGACATCTCCCTACCAACAAAATGCTCAATGGTTGATTTCTTGTTTTAATGCAGCTGATAAAACCCCAAAGCCACTATTAGAAAAAAGCACCCCCAATTTGTTCAAACATACTAAATTATGATAGCAAGGCAATAAATAAATTGCATTTGTCTTCATGTTTCCCTTATCAGCTTTATGCCACATCAGTGGAAGCATACACTTATTGTAGCATAGTCAAAATCTAAATGTGGCTTTCTTCAGAACAGGTATGATTTTTTAAAAAATCTCCTGTTGTTCACATTAATGAAATCTATGCTGTGTGTGCAAACATAAAGCAAGTATATTGCAACACTTGAATGTTGTTTGTGTCAATTTCTCAGTATGTGTTTATGCTGGAAATGAGATCTCTTTCAATAAGGATTTTCTTCTCCTTTTGAATGAAATCCATGTCTTTGTATTACACTACGGGGCTAGTTGGAATAAATAAACTTGCATGGTATTCTTCTAGAGAACAAAAACACTGCACCCTGAAAAGGCAGTACAGCTTCTGTACACATGCAGACATAAACATATACTCTTTCACTAAATCTAGATTCATTTCTATAGAGTTAAGCTGTAAAAGAGAAAGATTGTTTTAAATAGAAAGAAAACATTCTCTTGTACAATTTATCTTCATACAAATGTATCTTCATACAAACTTGCATGTGCAGGCAATTTATCTATCCATCCAATTATCTGTATACATAAACACATACAAATACTGCGTAAATATCAGTATAGTGATGTAGCAGGGGTAAGGAGGTTGTGTGAATCACCAGATATCACTGGATTTGAATTCCCCCAACCCCAGTTAATATGATATACAGTATATATATGATTTATTCTTTTAAAAAATGGAGCCCCTTCTAGGAATTCATGATAAATATTTCTGAGTCCAATGGTGCTATAAAAACGGGATATACCGTATATACTTAACTATAAGTCGACCTCATGTATAAGTCGAGGGAAGGTTTGGGGGCCAAAATTATGGATTTTGATATGATCTGTGGATAAGTCGAGGGTAAAACCTAGGGGTATGCAACAAAAGACCTAAACAATGAGACAAAGGAAAATTATGCCAAAGAACCTACAAAATTTCAGCATATAATGTTTGTGGTCACACTAAAGGCTGGATGGATGGGAGAGCAGAGAGAGGACCAGTGTTTCCAGGACAGATTATATTTTTGTCTTTCACCAAGGAATGGTTCCTTTTTTGATAAGAGTTAGAGTACAGTACTTATATTGACCCATAGATAAGTCGACTCAAATTTTTGGGGTCAGTTTTTTTGACTAAAATTTTTAGATTTATACATGAGTATATACAGTAAATATACATTAGTATATAACAATACACATTGGTTCACATGAACAGATGTTCACAGTCCAACTGGTGGTTCAAACTGAGATGCTAAAACAATCTGCCCTGGCCAGCAATTTCAGTAGATGGGGATTATAATCCAAAATGACTGTAAGCATCAGGTTGGGGGAAGCTGCTTTAGGACAGTCTTCAATTCCTGGATGCATTGGTGCTTATTTGAAAGAGAAAGGGCTGTGATGGCCACCGGGTACTCCTTTCAAGAAAATGAGGGTGTTCCTCACAGAGGCCTCTGCAATATTGCTGGAATAAATTTCCTGATGGTTCATGTACATTATTATCTCACTTGTGTCCTTTTCAGACCTGTCAGTTCTTGGTGAAAGTGATAATGTGGCAACAGTTAGGCCAAGTGGTGCTGGCTGGTCAAGTAGTGGTGGCTCGCCCATCTTATCTTCTTGCTGAGAGAGAGCATGAAGAGCTGGAGCAGCATGAGAGTGGGGCACAGACTATATTGCCCAAGCCCTCCACTACACACTCCAGATTTGAAGCCTGTATTACAAATCTTAATTTTAAAACACTTCTTGATTAGGTTGTTTTTTGCTTGTTTTTTCCAACCTTTTGGACTGACTTATTTATTTATTTTAAAATGTATGACTACTAATACTAGTGAAACTAATTATATCTGACCCAGATCAATCTTCAGAATAAATTTCAACCTCTCTGAAGTCAATGCCAGTTCCCCCCTTATCTTGTGACAGCAGTAGCAACAATACAGGTAAAATAGACACTATGCATGTTGTTAGTATTGTTTCTTCCTAACATTGCTATAATAATGCCTGTTAATTGCTAGGGATGCAGAATATATCTTAGGATATTAAGGTAGGATTTGGTGTAATAGCTTCTGATATACAAAAGTGCTGTTTCTCTATTATATTTAGGGCACATTAGTGATATCCCACTATACATTTTCTAGGGGAGAAAAAGCAAGTTACTCTCCCAGATGAATGTTGAAAAATTCTCCAAACTATATCTTTCCCTGTCTTTAGGTCAATATAATACTACACTGTTATAGCACTATTATTCCATATGGCTGCTTCCTGTGGAACCCTGGGGTTTGTAGTTTAGTAAAGCTGATAGCTTTCTGGCTGAGAATCCTAAAAGCCCCTCTCTATACTGCAAATCCCAGGATTCCCCAGGAAGGAGCCATAGCAGTTAAAGTGGAATAATAGCACTAAAACAGTGTCGTGTGATATTGCTCAGTTTTCTGGTGATTCTCTGTATTGTTGCAAATAAACAAAGCGGCTCAGCAAGCATAGACAGGAATACATGCAGTGAACATTTACCATCTGGAGATAAAGAATACCCCCAGGCTCTAAAAAGGGGCATACATCCTCTGCGTTCCTCCAGGAGAAGGTTTCTAATGAGGAATGCAGGCACATCCTACAGAAATAAACACAAGATGGGTTGATATAGTTATACTGTATCAATAATATTCCCTAACTTTAAATATTTGCATCAGGGGCAGAAATCACATGCCTTTCCAGATGTTGCCAGACCGCATCTTCCAGCATACATCACCATAGCCAGTGGTAGATAAGGCTGCTGGAAAATGCAGTCCAACAATATTGTGAGGATGACACTTCTAGCCTCTGACACATCTTTGTACTTGTTTGAGGAAAGCAGCAGTGACTCAAAAGTGCTAATATGACCCCTATTACCTGTTGGGGGTTAGGTGATGCCTGCCAGAAGTGCAAAATTCCACCAGCAGAAATATACTCAGCCATTTTTGCCTTCTTCAGCATGTGGAAGCCTCCTCACCACACACCTACAGAGTTCCTCTAGATGAGGGAAGATCCTGGGCCAGTCAGAAGAAGCCAGTGATAGTTTAAAGGTATTACATAAGGTTCTGAGCCCAATCCACAGAATGGAATCAGCACCTTGGACTAAAGTCTGGACTAAAACCTGGATTGGATTCACTAACATGGGAGCTACCAGCTGCCATTGGGACAACCATTCTGTGGATATTGAGATACTTATATAGGACACATTCTCAGGGCTGAAGACTACACAAATAGTGTACAACTAGTGGGGAACATGGACAGTGTGTATGTTGAAAATTAAGAATGGGACCAGGGAGCATGACTTAGGATTCCTTCATGTATTCTTTGCATTGCCCTTGTTGAAAAACCAATCTATCAAATAAGAGCATCAAAAGGACAAATATGGTATCCATTTATTATACAGCCAACATCATTCCAACCCCTGGCCAACCAAATGAAATCTATCAATTTTAATAGTTTAATCACTGTAAATTTGCTACATCCGCAATATATTTGGGAATTTGGGAATTGCTGATCTTATTGCACAGATCCTGCTTTTGAATGAGATATTATGATACTTTTAGTTTCCATTTTCTGTTATTTTCAATTATATTCTCCATAACTGTAAGAAATAAATAAAATAAAACATTTAAAAAATGATGATTGTCAACCATCCCCCCTTGCTAATGCAAATCTATGTGCATGAGCAATAACAGAACTGAAAACATTTCCCTGTTAATGTAAATAATTACAAAGAGGTTTTTTTCATTAGAGAGAAGCTTGTGGTTTCTCAGTGTTAGAAAAACATATTATTTATAGACAATGTGTTTCTTTTAAAAAGATGAAACATTCATTTTTCTGCCTTTTTAACCTTATACGTACTCATGTTATAAACAATGCAGTACCTACTCAATCTGTGATGTCCCACTTAACACACAGCCATATAAATCTTGAAAAATAGTACTTGAGATGAGATGCAATTATTTTTTTAATCATTGTTCCTCAGAAGATTATAAAATGATTTGATATAATTATAGTAACATTTATGGCAAACCAGTGGCATTTAAGGTTAGGAAAATGGTTTCTGCTTAACTACTGTTTCCCACCATGGGCTATAAGCAACGAACTAAAACTAATAATTTTGCTGTGCTTCATGCAGCAAACAATGATTCATTAAATAACTTTTTCTTTTTAATGTGCTTCACCAGAATAAAACACTTTTTAAAAAGCTCTCCAAATTCATATGTCTAGCATCTAAAACTATCAATAGCATAGGGTCCAAGAAGGAAGACACTTCTGCCAAGGTTGGACCATGGGCCGTCACTGCCTAAAACTTGTACGTGCATTAATCCAGGTGATTCAAATAGCTTCAGGACTACTGTGGTGGGAAGAATCTGGTTAGTTAAGAATAAACTCATCATCTGGCAGTGATGTTCTCTGACCATCACCATTGCCAAACTCAGTCTTGTTGATCATCTTTGATCCAATTACAAATGTCACCTTACCTTTTTGCCTTCCTGGTTGTGTAGTACATGATAGCACAGCTTTGGTTCCCAGTTGATCTGAAAAAGGAATTTGTGACTTTGAGGAAAATTTTGAGGAGGTAGTGAAACCAGTGTACTCTAGGGATTTGAGCATTGGACCTATGACTCTGGAGTTCAGGGTTCAATTCCCCACTTGGCCATGGGAACCCACTGGTGACTTTGGGTGAATCACACACTTTCAGCCACAGGAAATGCCATGGATTTTCCTTAGGGCCCCCATAAATAGGAAACAACTTGAAGGCATAGTTGATGTTGTTTTTAATAGTTGCCTGCTTATTTTAACCAATTATATTTTATTGTTTTATACGTATTTTGTAGATTGTACGCCATTGGCAGATTTCATTTTTATTGATTTGATCATTTGTATGTACAGCACTATAAAAATAAACTATGGTAGTCTGCTGGCACCTCCATTTCTGCCGTCGGGAAGCCTCAGCCTCCAGATGGCAAGGCTTCCCGGATGCCGAGAAAGAAGCCCCCAAAAGGGGCTTCTTTTTGCGCCACGGAAATGACGTCGCAAGGCGCTAGTGGTGCACTCGCAGCATCATTTCTGCAGTGCAACATGCGGACGCTAGAATGGGTGCCGCCATTTTGTACGTGCTCGGCACGTACTAGGGTTAGGGGCATCTGGAAAGGACGCCCCTTTCTAACCCTAGTACGTGCCGAGCATGTACTTTCCGCCCGTGCGGAACGGGCCTATAATAATAATAAGGCATACAATAACGAAAAGGAAACCAAGGTCCAAAACAGATTGCAAAAATACAGGTAATCCAGTTTGAGACTCCTTTAACTGCCCTGGCTCAGTGGTAGGGAATCCTGTGAACTGAAGTTTATTGTGGCACCAGAGGTCTTTGACAGAGAAGGCAAAACTACAGCTCCCAGAATTCCTTAGCATTGAGCCAGGACAGTTAAAGTGGTCTCAAACTGGATTATTTCTGCAGTGTGTTTTGGACCTAAAGCTGCCATATGCAGCTTTTAAATCTTATTCATTATTACATTCTGTTTCACAGCCTACTAGGTATTACTGACTAATGTTTGAGACACCATCAATAATTCAAATTATATCCAAGAATCTCGGAATGAGTAAAGTATTATCTGATAATGTGTCATATTCCAGCAATGTCAGTTTTTGTACTTGTGCTATTGTGATTCTGCCTATGATGACTTCATTCAGATGTTTTGTCAGTCCATTTGAAATTGTTGCCAGAATACTAATTACCATGAGAACCACAGGTGTTTTCTGTGGTATTATTATTATTGCTACTGTTATTCATTTATATTCTGCCTTTCCCCAATAATGGTACTCAAGGAGGCTTATTGAATATTAGAACCAGAACAGAACAAAATGTTTACCCATAGGTAAGTTCCACTGAACTCAATGGAACATATTTCCATGAAAGTGTGGAACATTTTGGCTGTAGCTTTAATCTGTTTATATGTCATCCTCTATACATACTGAATGACTTGGGTTTTTTGGGGGTGGGGTGGGTGGGCTGGATTACAAGTCTCAGCATTTCAACCACTGGTCATGCTGGCTGGGAAATACTGGGAACTGTAGTAAAAAAAAGTATTGTTTTTCTTGCTGTGAGCCTTCAACATGAATATTTTTAGGCTAGCGAATGAAAATGTTTCTAAAAAATAATACAAAGGCTTTTGTCATGACTACAGCAGAGGGAGGAAAGAGTGTAACCATCTTCCTCTCGTTCTATTTCTTGACTCCCTTGAGGGTCTAAAAATGAACAGCATAAGTGCAAATATTAATGTTAGTTGTCATTTGGTCTTTTTGCCTGTTTAAAACAGAAGTTTCTAGAATTCTGTAGTGAACTGGGCCAGCTCTCTGGACCATATGGCAGCAAGTGGGAAGGAAAGAATGAACACAACCAGGATTTTCTATTGTTCATCACAAACATGTTGACAGAAACTAGTAATACTGGAATTAACACAAAGTAATGAAGCATGTGCTAGTGGGCTGCCTATCACAATTATGGACACTGCTGTGTGTGAAATTATTCAAAATATTTCAGCTTCCTTTGAGTAAATATGATGTGGCAGTAAATATTGGATGTTGTGTTAGTTTTATGAGCTCCTTAGTGCCTGATCCAAAGCAGAACAGGTTATAGGTGTAGTTTGTCCTTTATGATACACACAAATAATCAAGAAAGACAGCTTTTTCTTATTTTTCTGTATGTGTCTCACTTCTCATTTAAGGCCAGGAACAGGATAAAGCATCCCTGGATATATAGTAATGGCTTCTACAAATGTAAATGATGAGTTTATTATCCAGTTTAACAACTAAAAATGTGGATAGTTCTGTGCTTTGATGAGTATTTATTTACAAGAGCAATAAAATTATCCAATGTGTATATCTTAGGTAAAATGTTAGGCTTATTTTGTCAGTACCCTCAGCCTATTCAACAGATTCTTCTCTCAAAATGCCTTTCCGTTGCCTCCAGTGCTGAATTCGGGCCTTGTAAGTTGTTTTGGCAGCCAGTTTTTCCTTTTTACCACACACTGGAACACTGCCGGTGCTGCCAGAAGTTCCCATTTGGTTCCTGATCCGTCCCAGAGGAGGTGATTTTCAGGAATGCTTCTGAACAGTTCCTGAAAATGGCCTCCTCTGGATTATTTGCCTCCTCTGGATTGGGAATGGAATGGGAATTTACAGCAGCAGTGGCGGTGTTCCAGTGTGTGGTAAAATGCGTCCCTTGCTCCCTTCCGTTCCCATCCTGCTCCCTTTCGTTCCTCCCTCATCACATCCCCGGGGGCAATGTGATAAGCTTAATAGGTTCAGTACTTTGGAATGCTCCTTCAACATTTGAAATCAAGACTGAGATGGATTTACCACCCTACTGACATGGAAGCTATCAGCAATGATTAGAATGCGATGGATTGGGAGGGGTTGGTGCACATATTCCTGTTCTCTTTCACACAATTTTAATTATGGAGGGGGAATGGCTGCCGAAATGGACTCAGGTCTTACTCTTTTGCTGTGGGTCCTTCATTTGCACCCTGAGCAATATCATGTGATATTTAAATATATAGTGGTATTTAGAATTTTCCAGTGGTGGTGGTAGCGAGTAGTGGTTTTGCTGTAACAGAAAGCACTTTCTTTCAGGCAAGACACTGGATTTTTAATAGACCTCACCTACCAACTTAAGCCCTGGACCCCAACCTCTCTCTCTGATGTGTGCCTTTCTGAACAAGGGGACCTTCTGGAACAGAACAGAACAGGTATAGAGGCAGACTGATGGAGAAGAGGTGTGATAATGAAATTCAAATTTGTATGTGCAGAAGCTCCCTTTGTTAACTACAGAGGGCCCTTGGTATCTGCTGCAGTTTGGTTCTAGCCCCCCCCCCCCCCCGAATACCAAAATCCATGGATCCTCAAGTCCCGTTATATACAGTGGATTAGTAAAAAGGTGTCTCATATAAAATGGAAAAATAATGGTTTGCTTTTAGGGCTTATTTATTTTTTCAAAAATATTTTCAAGTCATGGATGGTTGAATCCATGGATACAGAAGCTGACACCACTTTGTCCTTTAATCCATATTTTCCCTCTATTTTCTAGTTTAGAGATGCTCTGCAACTTTAAAAAAATCTGTGTGGCTGCTGGAGCCAGAAGAAGTTAGTCGGAGGACAGGTATTCCTGTAGTTAAACAGTAGCTGTAGCATTCCTGAAGTCCCCCAGAAGAGGGAATTTTACTGATGGTCATCTAGGTTTAGACATCTGAGTATGTATTTTATGGACAGCAGCTCGAACTAGAATGCTATTTTCATATCTGTTTAACTCTTGAATACTTTCTCCTGAGAATGAGCTAGTATGTCAAGAACACATTAGGAATCAGTTTGGCGTTAAATAACTTTGCACCTAAAGGGTTTTCACTTTTAGATCTTGGCATTTCCCTTAACTCGCTCCTTAAAGCAACACTTTTGGGAGGCTGTTTAATACCTTTTCTATGAAGAGAGAAATTAACCTGACTTGTACAAGGCTTCTGACGGAGTTCATTACTACTTTAGGTGATAACAGGGGCATCTAAAGACATTTGGTTGCCTCTGGTGAAGAGCAAGATAATGGCCCATTCCACACACAAAAGCTTACTATAGAAGTGACAGTACTCTTGCATCTACACCTCCCTAAAACAATATCATGTACAACATATGAGGATAGCAAGATAACTTGGGAGGTGCAAGGGCTGCTGCTGTTCCAGGGGTGTGAGCTGTGGAGGGGGAGCAGAATTAGGTCATTGTCCCCTCAAATTAATAATCTGCCTTGTAGTGAAATTTCCTTCTGGTCCTCAGATTTCTAGCACTGGAGGGGGTGAGACACTGAAAATTATTCACACCTAGAACTCCTCTATTTGTTGTGTTCACATTCTTTGATAACTTTGCCCACCCCCTTTCTTTGGATATTTAAACTATATTTTTAACTGTTCAACTAATGTTTTAAGTTTTAATGTTTCAAGTGCTTTTATCATGCATTTCTGCATGGTTAGAATGGATGGCCCTTGTGATGTCTTCTAACTATGATTCTATGATTAAGTTACTACAATACTAGAAATTAGGGGGCTGATGGAAAATTTCATTTACCCGTGGGGTGGGGGGAGAGGCAGGATTTTTATTTGAGAGCAATGCCCTCAATTTGCCCCTCAATAACTACACCCAGTATTGTTTTCCATCCCACCCACAACATCTTCATCCAGAAGTGGCCATTTCATTCTGCCTAACAGTAGGCCATCTGTTGACAATAAATGTAGACTTTGTTGTAGTGAGCTTTTTCTTTTTTTGCAACATGTAATTACTACTTGGATTTGTTAGATAGTGAATGTTGAATTTGCTATAACTTTTCAAATATGCTTTGTTACTGTAGTTGCCTTCACAGCTTAGGAGTAACTAGTTACAAATAAGTTTTAATGCCAAATAACTTGTTTTGTATAATCAATTCATTTCCCCAAATACTATGGTATAACTAATTACATTAGTGTTGCAATTAATGAGGGATGGCCACTCTTTTTAAATATTATTTTTATTTGAAATTTCCAGTTACCTAATCAAAACAGTAACAATGCATAGAACAACAAGTTAAAAAGAAAACAACAACAACAAAGAGAAAAGAATAAATACTAAAAAAGAATAAGGAAGAAAATACTGTACAAGGAAGATAATAATGAATTCCAATTTTCTCTTCGATGGTGATTAACCTGAATTAATCTACCAAAACTTTAGTGCTTCCCTCATAACATTAAATTAACTTCCTTTCTATAATATACACTTATTTAAAATAAAAAAATAGATTTCATATATCCGCATATATGTATTCCCTATAAAAAGTCAATCTACTATTTATATATATATAGAGAGAGAAAGTATTAGTAATCTTTATTTGTAATCTTCATTTATTCCTGTTGCTTCTCCCCCTCCCTAAATTAAGGAAAATCATGTCACTTTGCCTCTTAGATACTTTTATGAAACCAATCAAATTGCCCTTCAATTTCTCATTTAACATCAGTCTGTCATAAATTCAGCTGTGTCTCCCAACATTCTACAAATAATTTTAGCCAATTCCCTCTACATCAAATTCTCAGATCCATATCCATTCTAAATATATAAACCAACCTTAATAACTCTTTTAAAAAATAATTTCTTAAATCAACAAGCTTTATTTTATGACCACATTCTTCACACTAAATCAACTTTTGTCAGCAGGCCGCAAATCAACATCTTAAATGAGAAAAAACAATCCTTATTTCTTTACTCTTTCCTACTTAAATGTCACCTTTGAGGGGTTTTTTTTTGCCAAACCTTTGTGTTTGCACAAATTGGGCATCTATCATCAGATTGCACAAAACCTGATGGGGGATATCATTCCCTAAGGAACATTCCTATTAATCTTACCCCTTTTAATCAGTTTTCCTCTTCCAAAAATCTAACCACCAAATGTCATAGTTTTTCTTCCAAAACCTCCCTCATATACAATTTATTTCTTCCTTTACCCCACAATTTCATTAGATTTTCTACTCTCTTAATTCTTAATTCTTAAAGAATAATCCTCAATATTTCCCATTTTAATTCAGAAAATGGGAACCTCACCAAAACATTGCTGTCCTTACTGCGTTGAAGATTTCTTTTTTGCTCAATAAATCCAAATGTTAATGACAAAATAGTTGAAAAAGGAAGCATGGTTGCCAATTTAGTGTGTATTAAGGCTTTCATGCAGTGGGATGAACCTGGTGGATTTGCCCTGCAGTCTCCCCCCAACAATCCCCACAAGCTTGGTGAAATTTTCAGGCCTGTGATGAAATTTTCAGGCCTGTGTAGATGATCTCCTCATTCTCCCCTTGTCCAGAGAGGAAAATCACCATTTCAGAACATTTCAGGTCGCTGCTGCTGCTTCTGCTGCTACTTTCTTTTCCATGGAGACCTCATAAAAGAGGTCTCAGCTAGCCATTGCCACACCTGGAAGTCAATGACCACTCCTTTTGTACTGCAAATGTCATTTTTAGTTACTTTTTAGTTATAGAGGGATGTCTTTCTTAATATTGAAGGATGAATATCACATGATTCAAATGTTTCCTCATGCTGCTGGTTTGTGCTGTTTTTTTGGTACTGTGGTGACAACCAAGGTGGATGGTGGGAGAAGATGTTTTGTATCATAGACCCCAAGATTGTAGCTGAGAATAACAAATACTTTGTAAATTACTTCCAAGGAACTAGAAAATGGTGTTTTGTTTATTTTTTAAACAACTACAATAGTAACTGACTATGGAGTGTTGAAGACAGTTTGAATCGATAAGTGTAAACAATTACTTTGTGAAAATAATGCTAGCTACCAGGGACACTTCCTTACCAATTCTTATTCTAGCCAGGAACCTGTAGATTTACTGAAAAGATATTAATCTAGGTAGAAATCCTGTTATAACAAGCAATGTTGAGGGAAAGGTGGAAATCAGAATACTTTTTGGATCTTGGTAATTTAAATAGCATATTGGAGAAAATGTAGTTATGATAGCTTTTCCTCTTCAGCGTTTTCAATTTATCTTTGTGAATGTCATTCCTAGTCTGTCCAGAGGTGTTGTACTGTAATGCTGTCATGGCTATAAGACTTTGTTCTCTGGGGATAATGGCTGGATCTACACAGGCTAAATAATATGTCCTTCCTTGATCCCAGTCCCATTATAACACACAGATTCTATGAAAGGGAAGCTCCCTTGTTTGTATCAGCATCCAGAAAAGGGGTGGTTTTTTTCTTTTTGATTTGGTGTTTGCATGGAAGATTCACATACATACTGTTACATATATTTGCAGACCAGCATTTAGCTTCCCCCTGCTCTACTGACTTCACTTTATAGAAGCACAGTTGGGAATCAGAATGACAGGAAAACAGAGAAAGTCTATTTGATTAAGCAAATATGTGAATATTCACATGCATGGTGGGAATTTTAAAAAAAGCCCACAGCGGCTGTGGTTGTGTGACTGAACACAATGACAGGGAGAACACATGCACATAGTAGAAGGACCCTCTTGCTCTGATCTGGCTACATAATCAGAGTCTCTTGTGGCTTTCCAAACTGATTTCAGTTTGGATTAAAACAGGTCTATGTGTATGGCAGTAAAGAGGTCAAACCAGGGCAGGTTACTGTACAGTGGAGTTGGAATACAACCCTCATGTAGATTCAGCCAATGGGACTTGTGCTGCAGTGCATCTGGAGTGCACCAGTTTGGGAACGGTTGGCCTGGGAGATTGACACTGGTAGTGGAAATACTTTCACCAATGAAGACTATCTACTGATTCACCCAATCCAAGCACAATAAAGATGTATGGCACTCTGGTTGTTTGGCACCAGAGCCATACTGGTTATTTGGCAGTGGGGGGAAAACCCTACAAGCACCTCTTATTCTACCTGGCAATGAAAACAATAATAAGAAAAAAACCCTGCATAACTAACTAAGGGACAAAAGAGATAGCTATTCAGGAGCTCACTCCCAGCCTGATCACTGAACATATAAATAATTTTTTTTAATAATAAATAAAAAAATTATTTTTATCCTGCTTTTTGCCAAGCAAAGCAGCGTACAACAGACTAAAATATATCCATATATACAGAGTACTCCCCCCCAAAACAAGATTAAACAGTATAAAACTAAAACTAAAAGTTTAAAATCCAAACAATAACCATGGGCAGAGTTCGATAAATAGAGAAGTCTTATTTGTGGCTGAGTATTTTATTCCGGGAAGGCCTGCCAGAAGAGATCCGTCGTAATGGCTTTTTTGAAGCTCTTTAGATTGGTAATTTGATGGATCTCATCTGGCAGGCCATTCCATAAATTGAGAGCGGCTGCAGAAAATGTCCTCTCGGAGGTCGGTGTCAATCTAGTCTTTAAGGTCTGTAGAAGATTCCTTCCAGTGGACATGAGTGTATGGGGCGGATTATATGGAAAGAGTCGATCCCTTAGATAGGTTGGGTCCAAGCCATGTAGGGCTTTAAAGACCTTGTACTGTGCCTGGAAACTGATAGGTAGCCAGTGGAGTGACTTCAATATTGGTGTTATATAGTCACTCCTTGCTGTTCATGTTACCAACCTGGCTGCCATATTCTGTACCAACTGGAGTTTCCGGACTAGGCACAAGGGTAGCCCCATGTAGAGTGCATTGCAAAAATCAAGTCTTGAGGTTTCTAGTGTGTGTACTACGGTTTCGAGGTCACCCTGTACCAGGAAAGGGCGCAGCTGGCGTATTAGCCATAGCTGATAACAGGCGCTCCTAACCGTCGCATTTATCTGATTCCTCATCTGAAACGATTGGTCAAGAAGCACCCCCAGACTGCGAACACAGTCCTTTGAGGAGAGCATGAGCCCCTCTAGGACTGGAGGTTGCAGCCTAATACCTGGTTTTGGGCCCCCTACCATAAGTACCTCCATTTTGTCTGGATTGAACTTGACCTTGTTTTACCTCATCCAATCCATTACTGCCTGAAGACACTGGTTGAGAGGAGAGATACCATCTGTCATTGTTGCTGATGACTGGGACATGGAGAAATATATTTGGGCGTCATCAGCGTACTGATCACACCCAGCCCAAAGGCACCTCCTGCTGCAGTCCTAAATGAACCATGGCAAGGAGTGGCAACAAGCTGTTCCTTTGAGGGCATGGCCCCAGGGCTTCTGCGCTGCTCCAGAGACATGTGTTGTGTAAATGCCACACCCCTGGAGTGCCTGGAAGCCATTCCTCATCTGCTCATGTGTTTTGGGCAGATGGGGTGTGTGTGTTGGGACCAGGATGTCTGAAGGACCTGATGCTTTCATGTGTCTTCAAGTCAACTTTTATGTATGGCTACCCTATTTTAGGATTTCCTTGGCAAGATTTATTATGAGGAGGTTTGTCATTGTCTTCCTCTAAAGCTTAAGAGAGTGTAACTTGCCCAAGGTCACCCCATTGGGCTTCTATGGCTGAATAAGGATTTGAAGTGGTACCCACCGGTGATAACGAAATACCCACGTTAGAAATTTCGGGATACAAAAAAAATCCCATAGGAAATAACTGTTCCGGTTAAAAGGTTTTTTATCGGGTTATGAAAATTTTTTGGTGCTTTTCGCGCTATTTCACACGAAAATGCGCGGCTTTTCCCCATGAGCGCCTATGGGTTTTCGGCTTGCGAAGGCTTTCGGGTTACGAAAGCGGCGGCCGGGAACGAATTAATTTAGACCGCAGGGAGCAACTGTACTGGACCCTAGTCCAGCTCTCAAACAACTATACCATGACTGGCTTTCCTTGTTGTGAAGACTACTTCCTCTCAAGAATAAATCTGTCTGAAATTTGGGACTTCTTCGGTGGGGAGCTATCACATAGACTCTAAAGGCTGCTAGTTGGGAGAGTACATAATGTTTTGATGTTTTAATACCTGTTGTATCCACCTTGATTCCCTATCAGGAAAAGGCAGATTAGAAATAAAGAGAAAGAATAGAAATAATCTTCTTCTTCTCTTCTCTTCTTCTTTCTTAATTATATTAATTACACCAAGACAGAGCTTTTCATGTAGCAGCAACTTGGGCGGGTTATAGACCGCCGCTTTGAGGCGGTCTGCGCCGCCGCCGTTTGCTCGTAAGGGAGCCATTGCAGCCACACACCGCGCGGCCCCGTACGGAGCAAAAAAGAAGCTCCAAAATGGAGCTTCTTTCTGCAGCGCCCTCTGTGATGTCACGAGGTGCCAGTGGCACATTCGCGATGTCACAGCCCCGCCGCGACACGTTCGGATGCACAGCGCCGATACGTAAAATGGCGCCGCCGTGTGGAATGGCCGGCGCCAATTGGGACAGACGAGTCCGATTAGACCCAGGGGCGTCTAGAAGAGACGCCCCTTTTTAAAAATGGGAACGTCCTGCAGACGTCCCAAGGGGCCGTTTTGTAACGGCCTTGGTTTGTGGAACTTTTTCTGTCCATGTTGAGTAGACTGTTAAGGAGATTATTGGCATTGAATTTGAGCGACTTATCCCTGATGGGCAAAGGTGTGTTAATTTTAAAAGCAGGTGTTATCGCACACAACCAGGGCAGGTGGTGCAACTTGTAATGCAGCCCAGATCCCAGCCCCCTTATCCAGCGGCCTTTCAAAAATGGAGCTTGCTGTTTTTGAAAAGCAGCTGGATAAACACAGCTGGGATCTGGGATGCTACAGTTGCATTGCCCTGCTGCAGCTGCTGTGATACAGCCGCTTTTAAAAGTTAGGAGCCTGGTGGCACATATGGAGCCCGGTGGCGCGTGTTAAATGCCTGTACTACTGCAGCCATTCACATCAAACCCACAAGGGTTGCGAGTTTCAAGACCAGCAAAAGGGCCCAAGCTTGACTCAGGCGCTGCATCCTCCGAGGTCGCTAAAATAGTACCCAGACGGTTTGGGGCAAATTAGCTTACTTGCAATTAGCTACTGCTGTTCACAGCCGCTTGATCTGTGGAATAGGCGAGGTATAAAAAAACAAATTAGTTATTAGTATTATTATTATTATTAACATGACTTTAGCCTGTCGGGGATAAGTCGCTTTAAATTCAGTGCTATATTCTTTATTAGTCTGTGTGGCCCTTGTTTTTATTTTATTTGTTTAAAATGGATTTTAAAATTGTTTTAATATTTTGAAAGAATATTTTAGATTTTTCTTGTGTATTGCTTGAAGGCAGAAATGTTAAATGTTACAACTACTGTTACTATCAACAACAACTTCCTGCCCATTCATGATACCTAACCTCTTCTTCCTGCAGTGGCTGCTACTTCATGCCCCCTAATAGTAGGGCCAGCTCTGGCTATATATAGGAAGTCATTACAGTATACATGTCGCACCCACATATGACACAGGCACGCTGTATACAATATACATGGTAGCAGAGAATCAGATCTGAAATCTGTGATTGGCAGTGGATTACTCAGTCATGTTGGGAATTAATTTCTATGAACAACATTTTCCCTGCAGTTTTACAAACTGACTAGACCCATCAGGAATGTCTGTATAATGACTTCTGTTTATTTTCAGAAGAGCAAATAAACAGCACAAAAATCATTATACCATAACAGACAGCAGGTAGGAAAATATTCCCAGGACAAACCCTAAAAATAGAACTGCAAGGACTGCTAATACAGCAGAGATGTAGCTACATTTTTCCTCATATATATATATGGGGAGAGAGAGAGAGAGAGAGAGATTTTTTTAAACATGGAAAGGGGATTATTAAAAAAAAAAAAGATTCCTCCCCACATGTATCTTGAAGTGGCATAGTCCACTTCACCACCTCAGGAATCTTCCAGGCCATCTCACTAAAGCAACAGCCTCTTGGGTCATAACTGATTCTCTTAAAGGTTTCCCGTACCAAATAGCTAGCTAAGCATGAATATATTAAATTAGGTATGTTAAGTTACATTGTGAATTGCTTCTTAAGTATGACCTAGAATGTTTCCTGTACATCAAGGAATTAGAATGAGTTTAATGGAGAAGAGAAGTAATGCTGCAATATGTCTGGATGATTCTGAACTGCTATGCACTGAGCACCTGGAGACTTGTCTCTCTCTTTTCTTATGATTGTGAATTGGAACATGAAGATGATGAATGGCTCCATAGAGCAAAGACCTTTGATAAGAACAGAGACTCTGACCTGTTTCACTTAAGTGACCCAAGGAGACCCTTTGTGTTAATATTCCAAATAACGCAGTAGTGAATTTTGCCTCTCCCCCTCTATATTTCAAATTCAAGTACAGATAATGTGCTTTTAAAAACTGTGCACCTATTTTGTGATTGTTTAATTGTGGAAGAAGCAAATTAAGATGCCTCATTAATGAGGCTATGGGATGAAACAGACCGCCCCAAAAGGGCAGTTTGAAGCTGCCCCAAGAGAGCCGGGTTTGGGTTGCAGCAACCATACGCTACAGCCCCAATCTGGCTTTTTGCTGCCCCCAAAAGAAGTGGCAAAATGCCGGTCCTTTTTAAGCCAGAAAAAAGACTGTTTTCTACTCCCTGCTTTGGTTTTATAGTGCTCTTGCTGTTACCCATGCTGGTTTCATATAAATTTTGGAATCCATGATAACCCTTGGATGACCCCTGGCCAGACTCCAAGCCTGTCCTCCATCATGGGCAAGGCGATAAGTCATGAACACCTCTCCTAAGGGAGTTCTCACATTAACATCTCAGAAGGTCTGGGAAGTCGCAAGAAGGGATTATCTTCAGCCAGAGAGAGCAAATGTTTGCCTTTCCTGGAGCAATCACCCCCCTCCTCAAATCTGTTGTCCAAACAACTTAAGTCATAGATATTATCAGACCCAGACATCCAGGTGAAAGAAAGCAATTAAACACCTTTGGTCCAATCACCAAAACTCTCTGCCCTCAGGCCAGATTTGGCCCATAAAAGGTCCCCACTTTTGCTGCTCAGCGCGCCATTTGCAAGGTCTACTTACTCCACGTCAGTCAGACCTCTGTTTTGGTAGCCGGCATTTCTGCTCAAACCCAGGTTGCGGAGCAGACTGTCTCACTGTCCATCACCACTCCATTCGCTTCCCGGAGGGAATCTACATTCTGGTAAGCATCACCCTTAGTAACGCCTGAAATCTGTTCCTATTTTCCAACCCTAATTTTCCTGAGTCCTGAGTGTTTGTGTGAGTGTATGCGCAACGCATGTGTTTTTCCCCTATTTCAATAAAGTAG
This sequence comes from Sceloporus undulatus, assembly GCF_019175285.1. Lineage (NCBI taxonomy): Eukaryota > Metazoa > Chordata > Lepidosauria > Squamata > Phrynosomatidae > Sceloporus > Sceloporus undulatus. The sequence continues at coordinate 115,899,683 of NC_056522.1, read as the reverse complement.
ACATCTAGTTATTAATATCCGTCTCAGCTTTATTTATTGGGATCCCCTGGTCTGCTCCGTATACACATAGGGAGACGATCTCGGAGGGCTCTTGTAGCCAGCCCCCTCTTGTAATATTTGGACTAATAACATCATAATAAAATTCCCCTAACGGACCCTTGGCTACATTGCAGCATGTGGCATGTAAATACTGCACCGTTGGAGCGCCATGAAGCTGCCCATGTGTGGGCAACCGGGCAGCTTTGGGTAGTGTTGGGGGTGCGTCATACATACACCACATCCCCAAGCCATCTGTTTTGGCTCAAAATTAATTTATTGAAGGATACACTGTAGAAATAATGCAGTTTAGCACCACTTTAAGTGCTGTAGCTCCATCCTATGGAATCCTGGGATTTGTAGATTTACAAGATCTTTAATCTTCTCTGTTGCTGTCTGAACAGGCTAAATAAAATGTCTTTGCCCCTATCCTCTTAGCAGGGAGTCTGGATGCAGGGCCCAGGCCCCAGTTCTGGTGCAAACAGTCTGGACAACATCTGGCCCATTCAGCATCAAACCTGGGGTATACAACTGTTATAATGAATTTTAAAAACCTCACCTTTTGCTCTGGATCTTCTTGGAAGATCTGGAGCCCATTGTTGTGATGCTGGGTATCTGTTTTCAATGTGTCCTGCTGTGCTGCTGCCACATATTGTGCACACTGAAGTCAGAGCAAGACACCCAGCCTTATGATCCACACTAGGCACATTGTTCTAACCTCAGAAGGAGTAACATGTGGCAGCCGCCAACATGCTGAGAGGCACAATGAGGCACACATGTGAATAACTGCCTGGCATTGCAATGGGAGTACCGGGTAACTGAGGGACATTTGGGCAACCTCAGGGCCATGATACTCTGGGATCCCCCAGAATATTCTCACCCATGTAGACACCACCTCTGTCAAAGAGTGCTGGTACCTCACAAAATTACAAATCCCAGGATTCTGTATGATGGAGCCATGTCAGTTAAATTGGTGTCAAACTGCATTATTTCTACAGTGGAGATACGCACAGAGATGAGCACATGCCTATCAAATACAAATAAAAATGTTTCTGCTCAAATTTTTTTTAGTACTATAACATTAATAAATTAATGGACCAATGCTGTACTTGAGATCTTAGGAGAGAGGCCCCACCATCCTGTAGCAACAAAAGCTTCTCTTGTGGCAGACACACTGATGAGCATTGTGCCACTGAAGATATTACCAGTGGAATGGTCAAAACTGATAAAATTGTGGGCATCACAGGGAAATACTAGAGGAGGAGCATATGCCTCCTAAATCTCCATATGCCTCATTTAACAGCAAATGTTTAACCCCAGACCAGACCTGGTGCCTGATATAAGGCATTTCTCTTCTGCTGTGTATGGTCATACTTGATGTGCCAGATTTATGCACAAGTTAAATAAGCTACTGTTTTAAAAAATAAATATTACAAAATCGAAATTTAAAAATACCCAAAAGCTAAGATTCAAATTTTGCATAATTGTTAAATACTTTCTTTAACATGACATAGTTTAGATCCTCTATATGGTTTAATCTGGCCCCACACATGTCACCATGACAGATTAGATGATATGATGTTAAATTAGCACCAAGTCTCACAGAGTTCAATCATCAGCACATAAACCTCTCTCAGGCAGTTATTGAGAGGATAGGACACACAATATGGAATGATTGTTGGTGTTTCAGTGTCTTAAGTTCCTTGAGCATTTTTGACAAAACAGTCCATGAGTGGTACTTCGGTGGTCTTTCTATGGTGCGGGACAGACCACCCCAAAAGGGCAGCCTGCCACCTGCATTTTTTGCCAGTATCACACTCGTTACATAAGTAACACGCAGCGACGTGTGGATGCTGTGCTTCGCTTATATCAAAATGGCAGTGCCCGTATAGATGGTACACCGCCAATACTATGCTGCCACGCTGTGCTAGGGTTAGGGACCATATGGTTGGTGCGAGGTCCCTAACCTTAAAATCGGCACCAGCACGCACATTCGGCTCATCTGTTCCGGGCCAATAGATACAAAAAGAAAGTGATGACAGCCATTTCACAATGTTTTGTGGAATATTTTTCCCACTACCCCATCCTAAGCACAGATAGGATACAATGGCCACTCCACTGATGTAATGATGGTATTACGTCCCCAATGCATACCTGGTGTAGTTGGCATTTAAGACTATTGTAGTATTGTTTGTTCACTCTGCTTTGATTTTGCTATGGTCATGCATTCTGTAGTACTCTCTAGCATGTGTGTCTGTGTGCATGTGCATGGTATTTGAGAGAAACAGAGGCATCAATAACCAAATGTTTTTGTACTGCCAATTCAGTACAGGTAGAACTGACAGCAGAAGAAAAAGAAAATCACAATGTGTAGAATTGTTGCATAGAATGATGGATCACCATGGGCTTTGCTTTGACTGACAAGATGAAGAGTTTTTATTGTAGACTACCTTACTTTTTAAAACAGAATTTGAAGGTAATTGCTGTATAAATGGGTATGTTCTTTCACTCACAATGTGATCCTGGATATGGTTGCCAATCAGAAATATTCTGAGATTTCAGAGTCAAAAGATGGGATCTAGGGATGACCCCTGGTCAGATTACAGAGGGTGGGTTCTCGTGATCTTACAAGGGGGAACTCCTGATGACTTCATTAAGCAGGATAAAGTAACCATCAAACACAGTTGCAGATGACCTCCCCATAATCCTCAGGAATTGGGATTCTCAGATCTTAGGGCCTGGACATTTTCCTCTGGTCCTCAGAGTGAGGTGGGAAATCTCAGGATGTTCATAGTGCCTTTAAAAGTGTTATTCTTCATCTATCAGATGGTGCAGCTCAAAGATCCATATTAGTCTGGATCAGTATGTAAAGGAATCTTCTCGCACCTTTGAGCCTACTGAGAGAAAGAAGTTGATACCAAAATCTTTGTAGACTGGGGTACAAAACACACTGCAGATATAATCCAGTTTGAGACCACTTTAACTACCATGGCTCTCTGCTAGGGAATCCTGGGAATTGTAGTTTATTGTGACACCAGCGCTCTAATTGAGAAAGCTAAATGTCTCACAAAACTACAATTTCCAGAATTGCCTAGCATTGAGCCAGGGTGGTTAAAGAGGTCTCAAACTGGATTATTTCTGCAGTGTGTTTTGGACCTTTGTCTATGTCATCAAATGTTAATTCTGCCCACACATTACTTGGGAAATGTCATTATGGGATAGAGTGTGTCATTCAAATGAAAAACACCATGTTTAATAGATGAAGAATAACACTTTTCAAGGCAACATGCTCACCCTGAGATTACTCACCTCACTCTGAGGACCAGAGTGAGATCTGAGAACTTCACTTCCTAAGAAATGAGATAAAGTCCTTTAGAACAATTTTCACTCTGAATGGGTTGGTCTCCTGCAAATAGTCTGAACCCCCAGAGTTGTGAACACCTATAAGATATTATGGAATAAAACCTAATCCATATAACATAAATTGAATATACTATGGGGGTGAGGGAGGGCTGTGTTTATTTCAAATGAATAATTACAATTGCATGTTTAGTCTTGATCAGTGTCCTCTAGTTCTCTCAGTTCATATACATAGTAAAAAGATTTATTCTGCAATGTTTATAAATACTCATATACTGCAGTGGTAAATACTGTTAAAACAACAGCAACAGAGTAGAATGTTAGTAATTCATTGCCCTGAGTGGATAATGCTTACTAAAAAAGAACAACAAGAGAAATTGAGACCTAGTGATAGCTGCCCTGAGAGTGTGAACTTTTCCTCCTACAGAGGAAATAGTGAGGAAATGTAGAGGGATGTAATGTAATTAAATGTTACTGAGGTTCAAAAAGGCTGAGGCAAATCACATTAAATCACAGCCTGAGTTAAATCACAGTCACATTAATCAAGTATTGCCTAACCCACTTGTTTTTGAGTTTTGCAATCAGTGGCATGCATGTGTAATCTAGTTTGTGGAAATCATGAAGGCAGCTATAAAGCTAATTTTACCTTCATCTAATAAACTAGTGCTTGTGATGTTAAAAGAACATCAAACGTGCAATTTTCTGACTGTTGACCTGTAAGGCAGCTTAATACAATGAGCAAAGATGTTGTGAGTATAGATGTCATGTCCTTGTGGTCTTCCTCCCTCAAAGAAACTTGTGACTTAAGACTTCATCACATGGTCCCTTACATGCTGCAATCATGTTAACGGAAGGAAGTGCATCCATGCCAATTTCAAAGCACTCCCTACCACATGTCCCTTCAATAGCATGACTGGACTGTTGCTGGTCCTGTATACTCTTTTCTGCCCTCATCCTTAACCCCACCTCCTTGTCCTGTGTCCTACTCACCATACCTTTAGGATTTTTGTTTGGGTGTTGTTGTTGTTGTTGTTGTTCTTGTGTGCATTTTTAACACAATTCTTGACTTATACCAGTGTGGTTTTAAAAAACCAAATAGAGTAAAATAAAGCAAAAAGGAAAACAAAACCCAACAGGCTGTTACAGAATAGGAAAAGGCACAGGTGAGAGAAGGAGACACTGAAACTATGTGACCATCCAATCCCGGAAACTGCCATATGAGTAATTTACCACACCAGAGGACTAATGCTATATCAGGATAATTGGCAGCTTATTGATGGATCTTTCCCATCAATGGCAAGATGTGGACTAACCACACCTGGAGCACAAGACAGCGATGGGAGGGAGACAGTATCATATGATAGGTATCACCAAAGATGCTATTATCCAACTTTTATGATGCTTTAAAAGCCATGTGTGATCAAGTCCTTAATCCCAAGCCAATGAAGTAGCAAAAGTTGTCAAGTTATGATGATTAGATCCCTCTGCCATGAGTCATTCACATATTCTTAACATGATAATTACAGAAAAGCAAGGAATAAATACCTTGCTCATCCTTGGCTAACCAGGGCAGAGCTTAATATATAGTTGAAGAAGAAAAACATTACCACTGGGTTTCATTCAGTGTACTGTACAATATGAATCACAATCTCCATCATAATTCCACCTTTTTTCCCAGGGAGTTCCAGACATTAGAGCAGCCACTGAAAAGGCCTTTTCTCATGTTTCCACTAGATGTACCTATGGGGGTAGTGGGACAAAGAGAAGGGCCTCCCAAACAGATCTCAAAGCTACCTATGTTCTTAAGGGAGAACATGTGCTTCAGATAACCTAGACCTCAGTTGTATAGGGCTTTATAGGACTGCCTTCTGCCTGCTGTATTTCAGCCTCCTGTTTTTCCTGCTCCATCAACTGGCTCAGTGGTGTCTTGTGTGTTTGTGTGTGTGTGTGTGCAGACCACACCTGGTGACACCCCAGAGGGTCCCAGCAGCCACAGCAGCCCCTTCCTTTTGGGCTTTGGTGTGGTTGCAGCCACGCCATAGCCCAAATGGACCTCTGGGGGCTGAGGCATTCTGCCTCCCCATTGCCCCCCCCTCGCCAAGTGACACTAACCACCAGTACACCACTGAATTGATCTTCAGAGTAAAACCTTGAGTTAAAGCTGCTCACTGCCACAGCCTGGTTGCCTGTAACAGGTCCTCTGATGAGGCCTATTCTAACTGGATACTCACCAACTGCCTTGATTTCCCAGGGACAGTACCAGTTAATACTCTGTCAACCTGCTTTTATCTGCTTTTAAAATGATCCACTTCCCCTCTCCTCCTCCCACTTTCCCTTTCGTCCTCAGTTTATTTCCATTGCTGAAAACTCAGTTCAAAGTGAAAAAGCAGCTTGTACTCAATTAACTCGTCAAGTGACAGAGTGGATGGGACGGACTCTTGTCCTTCCCAGTAAGTTTGGGCAAAAGCAAATGGCTGCAGCCTTTCCTAGCTTGTCCATTCTTCCTCATTCATAACTTCCTCATTCATAATCCATCTTCGCTACACTCTGGTATTGCTTGGCCACATGTTTCCCTGTTTTCATCTGTGAAATGTTGTAGGGTATGTAATAGCTCCATTAGTAGACTATAATCTAGCGAGTATGATACATGACAAGCAATAGCAGAGCAGGAGCACAATAAGAAAATGGTAGACCTTGAATTTCGTGCACCATCCCACCAAGGTCATGCTGACCGGGGGATTTTGAGTATTGCCCTCCAAAAAGTGACTTTTCCAAGTCCTTGTTACACAGCTACTTATAAGCTGACAGTCAAGATCATGTTTGCTGTCTGAATGTTGATGACTCCATTATTCAGAGAATAAAATCTCAAGTAGCAATTTACTGTGGTTTATCACTCTTGAATACTTATCTTTCCAAGGACTAATTAAACTCAGGCCAAGGGACCTAATCACAGTGTGATTGGCTCATGTAGACAGACCCACCAAGGCCCTGTGACAAGACTTATCCTTTAACCTATTTGAACCCTTTTTTGGTGGTAGTATTAAAATTATCCCCAAGACTTGACAAAGTTGACTATTCATCTGGAATGCCTTAGCAGATGGAAAGGCCATGTTTACCTGTCATAAATAAATAAACTCAGCAATTTCACCTGAGAATAAATTTTTTCCTATACAAAATTATTTCATGTGAAAGTTACACATGGCTAAAGATTGTGTTCTTACCAGTGTCAGCAAAACATAGCCCTTGGAACACATATAGTTTCCAAAGCTATTTGTATGGTTCCCAACCCACCAGATTCTGCCAGACTGCTTTTTTTCTGGCAAAAAAGAGTGAATTGCTTATTCTGCCAGCTTCCAAGAATGGCCATGTATTTTTAAAATACACCCCCTTCCACTGATCAACATTTTTTAAAATCCACTTTTCAAAACTTGGAATTTTTGGCAGTCCGTGTGGTCCTTACAGAGTCTCAGGGGCAAAAACAGTTGTCCCCTGGTCCAGTCCAAAGTTGCCTGTCTCTGTTCTTAACAAACCACCTTCTGTATATTTCTGACAGCCTGATTAGTTCTGCCAAGTGAGTGTTTTTGTTCTAGTAAATTTGGTGTTGGTTTTATTCTTCAAGGTAGCCTGACATATGTGAAAGCCCTAGTGACAAGTGGTTCACCTGTGTGAGCAGAAAAATGGCTAATGATGTTCTTAGTCATATTGGTATACTATGATTCATAGAATAAGACTTCAAGGTTAGACATAGCGTGATGAAAAATGAGAAATAAACAAACCATTAACCACTGATTGGACATCATAGATACAAATGATTCAGATATCCATACAACATCAGATCTTCCTGAGAACGATAGGATATTCGTAATCACACATATAATGATACTGTGCCACTTTAGATTATATTTATTCCATGCATGTGCCTTTTTATTGTTCAACATAGCCTTGAAAATTGATAAAGCCTCTGCAAATAACTAGATAATCTATCCATGTATGTGTTATGTAATGAATGCTGGCAGAATTCTGATGGTATTCAAGTTTATAGAACAATAGCTGCAACACCACTGAAGGGCTGAAATGCACAGATCAAATGTAGTGAGTTGAACCTAGAATTTCCTAGACCAAAACTCTGGATACTTCATAGGTTGTGGTGGCAGGTGGGGGTGAAGGTTGTTATTCTTTATTTTCCACAGATTGGAATCAATTAAAAAGAAATTTAAGCCAGAAGGTAAACTACCTTTTCTCCAAATGAAGCTTAGTATAATTTGGGGGGAATTTACCAGGGAATGATATGGGGTGAGAGATTTCATTTGCTATGAAGGTGACTGTAACAAGCAGGAAGGCCAGAGTAGCAAAGAACAAGAGGGATGAAAGGAGGAGCAGGCACACTGCATCATAGTATAGTGTAGGCAGTGACAGTCCTAGATTTGGTGTCACTTGGTGTGGTTACTCATGGTGTCACCCTCCACTGACTCCTCACATATCACAACCATACAGAAACCTTAGTAATGTTTTTCGTACTAGTTTACTCATAAATCATAATTCTCATGTAAACAACCAGCAAAATTAAAATAACTTTAAATTACAATATCATATGCACAGAATAAATGTGTTTAACTATACATAGTTAGATGTGGTGAAAATGAAAATTTGGTAAAATGTGGTATTTTTAAAAGAAATCTTTTTAAAAATATAAAAATTAAATTTGAAATTTGAATTCTTTTTTAAAAAAAGTTCCTTTGTCCTCTCACTGAACCTCACCCCACTCACCCCATTACTTCATCAGTTTAAAGAGATACAGGCAAATGTTACAGCCTGTTTTTGCCAAAATGCAGATGTTTGAGGAACAATGGTGTTACCACCTCTTAGGATGCCAGGCACTGCACTACATGGCACGTGGCATCACAGTGCTCCTCTGGTGCTGCGTCCGCACAATGCAGCACTGAAGGAGTGCCACAAAGCCGCGGTATCATGGCTATTGTGCCCTTTTCAGGGTGCAAAAATGAGATTTTTTGGCAGCTCCTTTTTTCACCCTGCAAAGGCCAGATTGGGGCTGTGGTGCATGGTTGCTGCAGCCCCGATTTGGCTGTAAAAGGTACAGCTGGAGGTTGCCCCTTTGGGGCCGTCTGCACAGCCCCTTAGAATAAAATTATATAAACACCACCCCCACCCCCCCCCCACACACCAAAGACCTATCAATATTTCCCATTGTACTTTGTTTCTTATCTTTTATCCTGCAGAGTCCACTCCATATGGGACAAACAACTTCCTGTCCTGGATCTTTGTTTTTCTACAATTTATGTGATTCTCATATTGACATTTTGTTGCTTGAGATAAAGCTAATATGGTGCCACAATCTCTAGTCCATGCATAATATCAAACTGGACTGACACCTGAATCTTACTTCAGTGCTTGTTGATGGGATAACCTTGGTGGAAGCAGGCTAGTTTAGGGTCCACAACAGGCCACTTGGTAAACAAACCACTATCATCCAAAAGTGGGGAGCCACTTAGGAGGAAGAGCTTGGAGGTGCTATTGGTGGGCTCAGCATCTGCTATCTCAGTCAGTCACCTAACTGCTGAATGATAGGCTGGTCCCAATTGCCTCTTCATGCTGATGTCCTTCATGCTTATGTAGATGTTATTTTCCTTTACAACAATTTTGAAGCATATGAAGCAGGGATGTCTTAAGCCTCTTGTCATGCTTCTTTGGAACATTCAAATATATCTTCTATGAACTATGCATGAGCCCTTCATTTCATGATCATAGCATTTGAGGGCATTATAAAGAAGCATGACAGGAATAGGAGATCCAATGAACAATGGTACTCTGTCTCCCCCAACATAAGACCTTATCACACTAGCGAAATCCCATTCAGAAACGGGATTTAACCTAGATTTAAATCGAGAAAAACCTGAAAATGTGAGAAGTTTATCACACAACGTTACTACCAAAGTGAAATAATGCGAAAATAAACTGAAGGTAAAACAGAGAAAAACGACAGCTTTTTACTTTTGGAACTTCCAGAAAGTATTATTTCACATTATTTTGGTAGTAACGTTGTGCAATAAACTTCTCGCATTTGCAGGTTTTTCTTGATTGGCAGCAATGTCATGTGATAAACCTCGCGCATTTGCATTTTTTTTAAAAAAAATTAAATCTAGTTTAAATCCCATTTCTGAATGGAATTTTGCTAGTGTGATAAGATCCACAGATATGTGAAGATGATTTTAGGTTTTATCCCAAAGACAGTTCAAGTATGATGAATTTCCTAAATGTGGGGGAAAGCATGCATACATTGTTAAGACTGATATGTGATAATCACAGATGTCTGTTTTGTGGGTTTGTGGTATATGGAATGAAAAATATTTGAATATGAAAAATATGGACTCCATGTTCATTTGTCTACACGGAAATGCTATCTGTTTTCACCTGATGTATTGTTTCCTGTAAGCCAGTGGTTCTTAACTTTTCTTTACCAAGTACCTACTTTAAATATATTTTGTTGTCATGGGCCCCTCTCCCAACTTAACATAATAATAATAATAATAATAATAATAATAATAATACAGAACACTGAACCATTAACAAGTACACAGTCTATTAAACCTTCCCTCAAATGTGCTGGAGGAAGAGGCAGGACTTTTCTCCTACTTTGTCCTGCCAGTTTGTGGTTGGATCAGATTGAACAACAATGCGCAGACCCAGCCGTCCAACTTTGCCTTGACTCCTGTAATGTAGCCACTCCACTGTGGGAAGGAGGTGGGCTTAGTAGTTTTCAAGCCTTCAAAGTTTTTTTGGACCCACTGTGAGGACATCATGGCCCCTTGGGGGGGGGGGGGTCTGTGGACCACTGGTTAAGAACCACTATTCTAAGCCATAAACATTTATGAGTTCACTTTATATCTCTATGTTGAATTACGCAACAGTTACATTCCTACATAGTTCTCAGTGACTGTCCATTATTTGGTCCCATGATCCTTGTGTCTAGTATTCCGCTATTGATTTTTTTAAAAATGCTAGCTAAATTAGCTATAACAAAATTTGCCAAGCTCATGTCAAGACTCTAGTTGCTCCTGTCTTTCAATGAGATTCCTCATCCTTCTTTATTGAAAACATTCAAAACTGAGTGATTTTCCCTTTGGAATTCAGGCAGGTTCTACTATATTATTAGTTTTTTCAACTCCACAGGAGACTTTACTCAAATCTTTAATGCACTTTTGTCTGAGTAGTCTCCATGTAAAATATTGTTAATATGAATACAGTCGGCCCTTCTTATACACGGATTTTTTATACACGGATTCAAGCATACACGGTTTGAAAATGTTCCAAAAAAGTATAAATTTACCTTGATTTTCCATTTTTTATAAGGGACACCATTTTGCTATGTCATTATATTTAATGAGACTTGAGCATACACGGATTTTGTTATACACGGGGGATCTTGGAACCAAATCCCAGCGTATAACAAGGGTCCACTTGTACTATTGTTCCTACAAAATGTGGTGTTAAAATGGTTGGGCATTAAATCACATTCCTCAAGTCTACAATTTTAATTTCTCTTGTATTTTATATAGCAAGATTGAAGCTTAATTTAAAAAAATCACCAGTGTGTTTTGCTCTATTGTATTTAGTTTCATTCCATTTTAAGCATTCAGCTAATGAAGAAATGAAAGTGAAAACTGAGTTCTTAAAACTCAAACACTGTAGCTAAATAAAAATTAACAGTAGCATATAGTACAGAAACAGCAAGTGTCAGCATAAGTAACCACAAACTCTGCAATACATATTTTAAAAATTAGCAGCTTAAACCAGTCAACCATTAATTCTGCTTTAACAGGACTAGCATGGAGACTTGATGAAGTGGGATTTGATTCACAAATCACTTTGGCACTACTTAATTTTTTTTTAAAAGTCCATCTAATTTATGTGGGTATTGCACATTTCCATTCCCCAAGCAACCCCTTTTCTCTAACATGAAATGGTCCCAGTGTCACTTCTGTGAATTGGAAGTGTTCTGTATATGTAGGCTGAGGTGGAGCTAGCAAGAAACTGTCTGTGCTGTCTCAGCTCCAAAGAGAAAAGGTAATATCAGTAAATTTTAGAATGTGTTTGAAGGAGCAAGGTAAAAAATAAAAAAAATGTACAAGTGATCTGGAGGTCATGCAGCAATTAAGGTTTCAGGGTAAAGGTTTGAAGACAGAACAAAAAGATTTTTATATATAAACATGAAATATATAGTGACAATTGGTTGCATATTCATGTTACCTTTGACTTACCCTCAAGTGGAAACCACGTTGGACACTGAAGTTGCTTCAGAGAGACATGACTGATTACTGTATCCTGTGAATGGGCCTATTGATGCTCATGGACTGCTTCATCCAAAATACACTACCTACATTTACATTTCGCACAATTACAACATTCTTAATTCTAACTACTTCGATGGCATCATGGTAACAGTAGGCCAAATTCAGAGGTTGTAATGGACCATCAGCCATGGGAGATTTTACTTTGCTGGGCTACAGTAGACTTCAGTCTAAATCCAGCAGACAATTAATAGTTCAGTCACTTAGCAGAATTATTTTATTTTCTGTCGCTGTTTAGATGTCTATGTTCCTTTTTTACTTCTCAGAGCTCCAGGGATAATGAATGCTGTTTTCCTCCCACTTATATCTAACGAAAACAATTAAAAAAAATACATCCAGTAAACAACACTTGGGCTTTCATTCCCTATAGTGTATATCTCTGTAGACCCTCTTTGTTTAGTTACAGATGATTAAATGGTTCAGAACGGTTAAAAACTAGTTGTTGTTTTAGTCTGCCACTACAGCTGCTCAGATCAGGAGAAAAGGGTCTTGTCCTGCCTTCTCAGGACAGGGAGTGGATCACTCGGATGGATGGCATTTAGAAACAAAAGAAAAGAAAACAAAGATAGATGGGATATTTTGCAAGACATACAGCCACACTTTGAAAATGACCATAGAACCTCTTTGTAGGGCAGCACAGAGTAGGATTGTTTAAGCTCCATTACATCATGGTATATTACTTGTAAAGCAGAGTGACTGCAATGCAATTTTAGACACTGATATCAAATTGCTTAACAAAAAGGGAAACAGAGTAGAAAATCAAAATAGGTTGGGGTGAGTCTGAGCAAATTTTAGGCGTCAGAGAAAGAGTCCTTCACCCGCCTCTCTTGCTAGGATGCTCGTAATAATTGTAACAGCTTTGCTGAAAGATGGTCCTCACCTTTTCACCTTCACCAAATTGTCCTGATGAATAATAGCTGTGAGAAATCCAAAGCACAGGTGATGGATGTAATATAGGAATGTAAATAAAATACATCTTGTCACGAGACTTTAATGCTCCTGTGAACTCTTATCCATCTTTTTCTCCTTGCTGCTTCTCTTTAATACTGATCAAGAAGAAACCAAGCATTCTACTTCTTCCTCCATACAAAAGCTCCCGCCATATAAAAACATTACTTTGTTTTTGTTGTTGTTATGTGCCTTCAAGTAGTTTTCAACTTCTGGTGGCTCTAAGGTGACCCTGTTATGGGGTTTTCTTGGCAAGCTTCTTCAGAAGGGGGTTGCTGTTCCCATCCTCTGAGAATGAGAGAGTGAGACTTGCTCAAGGTCACACAGTGGGTTTACATGGCTTAACCAGGATTCAAGCCCTGGTCTCCAGAGTCATAGTCCAACACTCAAACCACTACACCATCACTGTATACCAACAAACTGGAAGTGGATGGCATGAGAAAAGTGACTGGGTTATATTTTGTGGTATCTGTGGTATAGCAGGAGTTGTAGTATAAATACACAGGAACATAGGAAGCCTCCTTATATTTGAATCAGGCCATTGGTCCATCTAGTCCAGTATTGTCAACTCTGACTTGAGGGTGCCTCTTTAAGGTTTCAGATAGATAATACTATAAACAAATAAAAAATAAAACTTTAATTTATATCCCGCTTTTTGTTACCAAAACCACAACCTTTAAAAATACAATATATACAATCCCCCCCTTAAAAAGGATTAAACAATTCTATCCACTAAAATTACAGGCGATAAAATCTAAAAACAATAATAAAATAATAAAATAACGGTGGGCAGAGTCTTCGTTTATATATGTCTGTGGGGGGAGCGTTATCCATCTTGACAGCTTTCTTGCTTAGTTCTATTTGGAAATCCCTGACATTTCTTGGTGTTTCCCATCCATGTCCTAATCATGATTGATCTGAGTTTCTGAATTCAGATCAGATTGTGTGTGTTTAGGGGTGATATCGGTTGGATAATAGCAGCATCACCAGTAAACAATCAATACCATATAAAAAGTTGACTTTTCCCCAACAGGGTAATGCTTCTGAGACTCTGATCCAGTCCCAATAATGTGATAGCTCCATCCCATATATTACAGCAGGAGTGGATCACTTGGGGATGATCATGCATTTTTCTGGGTTTTTAATAAAATGAGGACTGTAATAGCATGAGGATGAACACCTTGAAATAAAATGTAAAATAAATGTTAAAAAATGTAAAAGAAATGTGAAAATATAAAAGAAATCAAAGTGCAGGAAGCAGGAAATGGAAAGGCCCTCCCTTGTTCTTTTTTCAACATGAAAAGAGATGGTAAAGGCCAAGGGTGGTTTGTGCTTCAAGTCTGTGCCAGAAACAGAGAGGTTGTGTTTGGGCATTTACTGTGCCAAGGACAAAGAGCATTGCATTTACTATGCTATGGACAAAGAGCATTGCTTCCAGGTCTGTGTCCCTGTGGTCACTCACTTAAACATAGTCAATAAAAGGACAATTTCCAAGACGTCTATGGGCTGAAACAAGATGGGTCAAAAGGTGCAGCTTTTGGCTGCTTCAATTGTATGGTGTACAGATGGCACATGCCCCCGATGTGGCCAGAAGCTGTTCTGAGGCCACCTAAGGCGGCCTGAGGCCACCAGCAAAAGGAGTGGTGAAAAGGGATTGTGGCAGCAGCTCACTTTAAGAGTGGGCCATCTGATCACCACGTTTCTCGGCCAGTCGGGGCTGGAGTGACCAATGGCTGCTCCAAGCTGCTGGTCTGCTTTGCCCTCAGGAATGAATGATACCAAGGAGGTATCACTCAGGAGAATGGCCAGAGAAATCCTGGATTAATAAATCCACACAGAAAAGATTCTAGGAAGATGACCCAGAGCATTTTTAGGGGGTTTATGCAGTAGGCATTCCCTGTAGCCACCCTATTATCCTTTGGAAGTGAAGAGACATCATGCTTACTTCTTTAGTAATTAGGGGTAGAGAAAGAACTTTAAAGTGGCTGTGTTGTTTTCATCCTTATGTTTCCTGATATGTATAATTCAAGACTCTTCTGCTTACCACATACAGAGGTCATTCCCCCTTTCTCTCCAAAAGTTAGTGTTAGTGTTTTACAACCCTTTGTCTGAAAAGGAGGCATGCATAAGGCTTCTTGGGATGGCTCATACACACATGCACATGACAGTCAGCATTAGAGACCCTTCTACTGAAATTCAGACCCGGTACAGATTAGGAGAAAGGGGCAGCCAGAAGTTGTCTCTTTCTTCTCCAGATCGTTGCCATGGCAACTGCACAGCCACGACAACGATCCGCTGCCAAAAGGAGCTCCGAAATGGAGCTCCTTCCCACAATGCCGCCAAGGAGCCATTTGCACCCTGAGCATCGCGGTGATCTGTCGTGTGCGCCACACTGTTTGGACGCATTGCACAAGACACGTCATTGGTATGCACGCTGTCTAAATGCATGCACACCAAAATGGTGGTGCCCATATGTATTAGAGTTTGGGAGCTTGTGGTTGCTGCATGCTCCCAAACCCTTCTATTGACGTCGCCATGCTGTTTTTGGCCTGTTTGTACCAGGCTATAGATAACTTTCTTTTGTTTATCTACTTTCCTATCAATGATGGATTTCTTGCAACAATAAAATAGGGTTTTTTTAACCTTACCACAACATCCTATATATTTCTATTCTCTTTTATATCAGAAGCTCATGTTACACTGGGGCATGCTACACTCTGCTTAATATAAATATCAATATTTCCTACACTACCTGAGCTAGAGCCAGAAGTAAAGATGCATGAGATCAGGCAAGCCTTCGAAACAGTTTTGAAGCCCATATGTTCTCTTACCTATAGCCTCTGGCTGTATTCTCTACTTGTCATAGTCTATTGGTACAGGAGCATTTCCACTAGTACAGTGAATCTATAAATATACATAGCAGTACTGTTTTAGAGTCAGGGGTCACATGATGGAATCATACATTACCTGTGGGCATTTTAATTAGCAGGGATTATTGCATCATCAGCCACCTTGCTCCATGCTTAAACTTTCTTGTGTCCTCTGAGTTTGCAAATCTCACAGTAGTTAAGGGTGGGTGGGTGAGTGAGTTCCAGCATTCTGTGTTTCCCTGTTTGCTGTAATTGTTTTACTGTGATGTTGTAATGTGAGGTGTTATGGCTTGATCTGGTCTCAAAGAAGCAGTTAAGACCCAATAGCTTTAGAAAAGACATGCTCTTGGTTAAAATGAGAACTGACATAACACATAGGCACATGGCTATGGGAATTGCCGTAAGTGGCTGTATTTCAAAATTTACCACAGTAGCACATATAGGGAATGATCTATTATATTGCTGTGATTTCATTGTATGCATAAGGTACTTTCCATTAAAATCTGACAATTAGATTATTTTAAAGCTTTAGCTATGTCTGTTGATGGAAAATATATACCACAAGGAGCACAAAGTTCATCTCATTTGTACACTGCTGGAGAACAGAGTGGTCATTAGCCAAACCATAAAGTGCCTGTTTCTGTACAATGTGCTGTGCTGGTCAGTACATTTCAAAGCTTCTTTCTTCCAATGCAATTCCAAGGCATAATTCTTATTAGGCACTGTGACTTAAAAGGATTTTATGATATCTGCTTCTGGAGCTGTGGAGGGTGGTGGTGAATGAGGTGCCTTGGGAGGTGCTTGGAAAGAGTGAAAATTGATAGTGGCTTGTTTAGATGAACTAATATTTGGCTAGATAGTCAAAGAAAGATTAGTTGGTGTGGATGAGGGTTGGGGAAATGGATGACACAACTGAACTGCTTCAAAGAAAATAATTTAAATCATGTACAACAAACGAGCACAAACCTTGCATCTACTGTGAGGAAAGAGGCAACTGTAAAAGTTTCTATTTTGTTGTGTTTCAGTGGGTGTATCCAGAACTACAGGAGTGGAAGACTTTCTGGCAGGAGTACCATTCAGCAGATTATTGCCCAAGTGGTAGTTAAAAACCTAGCACAACATGGACATGGCAAAAGCATGCACCATAAGACGTTGTGCAAGCTGGTACACAATGTCATGCCCTAGAATGTCTCAGTTCTCTCTCCCACAAGGATCTTGCAGACACCCTACGGTGTGAAAAGCACTTCTACTCACAGGGGACATCTCTGGATCCCAGCCAGTATACTTCATGACACTACCATTGACATCTTGATGTACATGAAGTGATGTGTGGTGCTGACTTTTGAACAGTTGTCTTTTTCAAACTGATCCAGAGCCAGAGGGGAAATTATTAGGCTTATGAAGGAACCTAGGAAAGCAGTCAGAAAAGACTGAAAGGGAAGTACTTTGAAGCTATTAACAACTAGCATAGGGATGGCTCCCAGGCCAGCATTTGACATGTTCAGCAACTTGGCTGTGCTTGCATCTATCCAGGTGATATGTGGGGGTTATTTTGCACAGGGAAATTGACCCATGACCAACCATAACCCAAGGAAAATGGGCTTTTGTCTCAATGAGTTGCCTCTCATGCATTCCATAAGTACTGTGGCATTCATCTCCAGGCAAATTGTTGCCTGGTTTCTGCCACATCTTGCTCTTTCACTCCTGTTAAACCCAACAGCCAAATTTATACTGACTTTAATAGGAACAGAATTAGACTCATATTGAGCTACTGGAGCTGCATTGCTTGTGCTGTCAGTAAGATTATGAGTTCTATCATCATCTCTTTCCCCTGACATCTGTTTCTTTCAGCATATAAGTGAACTCACAACACACACACACACACACACACACACACACACACACTCTTCAGGAAATTTATACATCTTGCTTTATTGGCAACCAAAAGAAATACAACAGAATACTGGAAGCCTGACAAACCCTCTAGCGTTTATAGCTTGGATTACAAATGTTCTCAATTTAGCCTCATTAGAAGGCTAAATTGACAGTATAGAAAAGAAAAGGGCTATCCTTTCTTAACTATTTTAGTTATGTGACAGAAAGGCCAATGATACAGATCCACAGTAATTCAGCATTGCTATGTTTTACAACTTTCAGGCTCAGTTAGCCACACAGACTTGTCAGGAGTGATATCAGCCACTTGTTGCAGGCTGTACCACACCCATGACTAGACAAGTGTGTGTGCTTGTATGTGCACATGCTAATATCAAACAGCTTTTGGCTGTTTGGTGATAGACAGAGGACTTTTTCACACAGGGAAAATTGGAAGTGTATCTTAGGGTCAATCCGGAGTCAATTATCGGGTTTCACATTATTTCGCATGAGATCATCAAACAATGTCAAACACAATCCATCCTTGACCTGAATGCAATCATGAGTCATGTCAAAAATAGTTAAATTCGGTAAACTATCAAATTTATAAATCCTGTTCTACTCCAAATTTGTAGTCAATCCACATTTGCCTGTTATGAAATGCATGTCTTGATCGACCTTGGATTGCCTTTGTAGAAATACACTACAATCCCCATGATCCTATTCTCTACCCGCCCTCGGCAGCCTCATTGGCAGGTAGCCTGGCCCTCTCCTCCTCCTCCTTCTTCCCCTGGCAGCTCTCTTGCAAGCCGGCTTGGGGCCTCCTTGCCTTGGCCTCACTTCAGCTCCAGAGGCTGGGTAAGGAAGAGGAAGAAGAGGAGGAGGAGGAGGGAGGCAGCGGGGAGGGAGGAGAGGAGCCAGCAAGGTCCTCCGGGCCAGGGGTCTCTTCCTGGATCTTCTACCCCTTCCCTCTCTCCCTCCCTCCTCCACCTCTTCTCTACTTTGCTTTTGGCCCAAACAGCTACCCCTGAATATGTGATTCAGTTAATTTCAGTCTGGAAGTAAAGCAACACCCATATCCCTTCAGGATTATGGATTTGATTTAAGGGATTTCCCAAATACACAGAGTAATATAAAATAGTTAACTAAACAAACAAACAAACATTTAACAGCCTTGAGAAGGAATTGTGAGCTTATAGGATGTGTGGAATGCTAAAGCATCTACTGAGAAAACAAAAGAGACACACATACAGATGCATACACACATGTTTAACAATGAATAGAAGCAAGCTTAGTCTTTGTGAAATATATAAAATTAGCTTCATTTATAATATCTGTTTATAATCAAACACAAGGTCTAACGGATGAGAGAGAGGGAAGAAGAAAATGACTGCAGATTAGAGTGAATGGATGCGGTAAAGAAAAACACACAGGAAGTCTGCATGCAAGTAAACCAACACTTAGTGAGTGGAAGCCTGCAAATGTTACTAACTCTAACAAAAGGGATGCTTCAAGAGGAAGGAAAGGGGGCCATGACTAACTCTCCAGAATACATCTCCCCCCCCCAAACTGTCCTGATTTAGCAGGGACAGGGCTGATTAATCCTCTGTTGTACTTTTTCAGCTGCTTTAAAATGTCCCAGTTTTTCTCTCCTCCTCCCACTTTCTCCCTTTGTCCTCAGTTAATTTTAATTACTTCAAAGGGAGAGGAGGGGTGTGTGTGTGAGGGGGGGGGGTCTTGCCCTTCCCAGTACTTTCTCCCATGACACCTAAAATCTGTGGCCGCCTCACTCTGCCGCACAGCAGGGTTGATCATGAAAAAATCCCAAAATTCTACGATGTTAAATAGATTGTCTTAATACATATTATATTAGTTAATGTAAATTATTAAATTAGACTTGTGATTAGGCTCAGTTCACTGCAGTCAGATTGGGATGCCAAGGACAGTTCCAACTAATCATTTGCCATTCCACTTTTCAACTGCTTTATATCCCAGTTTTTCTCTCCTTCTTCCATGGTCCCGGTTTGTTCTCAGCTTCCTTGAATTGCTGCAAACTGAGTTCAATGTGCAAAAAATAGTTTAAAATAATTTAGCTCAATGAAGTGTAAACACACAGCTGCAACCCAGGTCATTTGCCCACTAGTATAATTGGGGAATAAGATTAGGTCAAGGTAGTATGGCTTACTGGCCAGCTTACTGGCCATGGGATCTTTAACCTATGTATACTTTGGGCAGAGGCAAAGAGAAGCTTCAGAAGAACATCCTTCCTTCATGGTCTACATTTCATTTAAAAAGGAAAATCACCACACACACACACACACACAAGCACACACAGCAAACTAGAGAATTAGAGATGTTAGAATGAGATAGAATTAGGCTGAAGTGGAGATACTGCCTGGATGGATCCCAACTTCAGTTACTGAGGGTTCTGGGGAAATGAAGGGCTCAAAGGCTCCCCCTGGAGGGTTAGGTGAGCCATTGAGGAGCTTGGCCAGACAAACCGGAAGCATTTCTGCCCGCTGAAAGACTAAGCTGGCGAACAAAGGAAAGAATCCTATATTTAAAGGAAATTTGTGCCCAGGGGCAAAAACCAGGGGATTGACATGCCCAAATCTTTGATGTGCATACATTACACTTTGAATTGGTTCTTCCAAAGAGGTAACATGGGGGTGTAAACGTCTGTATTCTACAACAGGAATGGAATTCCTGGAGCCATCCCATTGTTTTATAGTTAAGCTTTTCTTACCTCTTAGATGTCCGGAAAAACAGAGCTCTGTTGACTTGTAATGCGGGCTACACGATGTTCTCACTCTTAGATAATAGCTTCCACCTTAGAGTCATAGGAGGGCCTATTCCATAGCATTATTAATAATAAAGACGAGGGGTTGATTCATGCCTACACAAGTCATAACAGAGGGGAGGATAGAAAAGGGAAGAATCTTGCCCTTCCTAGTAGACTCAGGCAATAGCAAAATGGTGCAACCTCTCCTAGCTTGCATGTTCCTCCTTAACAATTTTTCCCATCTTGAGCATACTGTGATGTGGTTAAGCCACATGCATCCCAGTTTTCATCTGTATACATCCTGTATGCATCTAACTGGGTTAGAAAATGAGCCAGCCCTAAACTGATGTCATGTGGCACTACAGAGATGCAGAAATCTGCCTCATGTTGCATCAAACCATTTGCCCATCTTTAGACCAGTATTTCTTTTTAAATGGCAGCAGCTCTCTGAGATCTCAGGCAGATATTTTTCACATCAGCTGCTAGTACATCAGTTTAACAGGGAAGAGACAAACCTTAGAAAAATGGGAAAGATAAGAAAACATCTAGTTGCCCCTTCCTCTTCTTGCCAAGAAAAGCCCATGATTGCATCACCATAGATTGAAATCAACTTGAAGGCAAATAACAACCACAACAATCCCTGTCAAGGTGAGGGATGGTGCTAAGGTCCAAAGAAACTATTTTGCCTATATGTCTCCACAAATTGATGCCTTAGAGTAGATTTGAACTAATGTCATAGTTCATTATCTTTACTATTAGCTCCTATATGAGAGTATTCTGAAAACTGTGTGAAGATGTACCAATTTAATAAAAGATGGCAGAAGAAATGTCATTTAGGGATTTTTCTTAAAAGTCTTGTTTCTTTAACACACCAGAGACAAAACAACTTTAGGGGAAAGGAATCAGTTTAAGGTACACCAATGATTAAGGTGCAATTGATTGATCTACCAATTAAAGCTGACATCCCTATGGCTCATAAGGTATCAGTACTGCAGTCTTGTGGAAAGTTATGTTATCTGAATTTCAGATTGTTGATGAAAATTCAGTGTCAATATTTAAGAATCAAAATTATGATCCAGCGTAAGCAGAAATGCCATGTCATTACCAAGCATATTGATCTCAGTGGATCTGTGAATTGAAACTGTTTTCATTATTCAGTGAAGTGACAGAAAATGAGTTGGACTTTGTTTAGCCTAGCACATGCATCATCAGCTGCATCTAATTGCAGCATCTTCTGACAGATGATGATTTATAGGACAGAAAGCACAGTAATTTTTATTCAAATGCTAGGCTGATTGTCTGTAGCAACAGTTTACTAAACTGCTCGTTTAAAGGCTAAACACATCTGACACAAGGATGTGTCAGAAAAAATAAATGAGGCACAATAGACAGAAGGGAGTCACCTACAGAAACGCTTGAGGGGCATATCCAGGTTCGCAGAACTGGAAAAGGTTTTATTTGGGTCTACAATTCCCAGAATCTCCTGATCTCCTGCAGCCACGTCTGCACTGATGGGAAAACATGGCTTACCATTGGGGCTTCCAGATCTGCAGGGACGACCAGCTGTCTGTACAACTGGCACACACAGCAGGCTGATACTCACAGCACAGTCTGCACACTCCCTGAAACCCCTCTCCCTGTCTTCTCATGGCTCATAGTAGCAACGTCCATCCTACTGAGCATCAGGTTGCTCTGTTGATGGTGGTGTTGTGCTAATGTGCACTTGTGCAATCAAGTTGCATGTTGCAAAAGGAATGGCATCAGAGGAACCATGTGAACTTGAAAATGAAAGTGCTATGGTGGCGAACTGGTTCTGGGTGAGAAGAAGTCAGCAGCACGCATGACATTTGACGCTCCTCCCCCGATCCCCAGATGCCCTCATCTGGAGTTTCTACCCTGATCTGGAGCAAAAGGGGACCCTTTTTACACCAGAAATTTTCACTGGAGCATGGATTGAGACCATATCCCACCCATTTTGGCACTGTGCATCATGTAAATAGGTTAGTGTAGGAACAGGGAGGTTCTTTTCCTCCATGAATATGCTACCAAAGTAAACTTTCCAGGCTCTGGGTTTGAAGCAGCTCCCCAACCTACCTCCCATTTCTCAAGGTTAGGGTGCTATAGAACTTTATGGTTTGAGCAACTACAGCTTTTTCAAGTGAATCGTGTATACACAGTTATTACCTAGGTTTGAGCCACATGGGGCCTGCCCTCATTTACCATACAAGGTGGTAAGCTCCAGAAGGTGACCTGCATGGGAAGGTGTTGTTCTGATAGTGTAAGGTTTAATGGTGGTAGGAAGGATAAATCTCCACTTCCCACACACTGTAGGCAAAACAGTCATTATTTCTCCATCCCTTCGTACTTGTAATAAGTTTTGGAAAGAGCTGCTATAGGTTACATATTCAGTGTGACCTGAGAAAAGAAACAGAAACAATAATTATGTTCGTTCTTTCATGTGGGCCTGTGAACTGCTTTCTGTTTACCTCAGATGTGACAGAAGCATGCAATCAGAAGCTTAGCTTCTGCTCCTTTTGTGTTTTGGAATTAAATAAGATAAAACAAACAAACAAACAAATAAAAGGAAGGGAGAAGAAAGAAAGAAATTCCAGCTACTAAAACTGCCCCACCCAAGTAACCTCAAATGAGTTGTGTACCCTATTTGATTTGATTTTAATCTATTATTTTAATTTATGGGAGGTGAAAATGATGTCATTATTAATTAATGGAAATAATTAATTTAAGGAAAGGTTATGGTAACCAATGTTCTCAATTTATATGGCCATTGGTTGGAGATGCTTTGATTGTGATTTCCTGCATGGCAGGGGGTTGGACTGGATGACCTTTGTGGTCTCTTCCAACCCTATGATTCTATGATATGTACACTTGTCCTTCTACATTCACTAGGGTTAGGAGCACAAGACCCCCGTGAATATGGAAAACTCACAAATAACAAAAACACAATGTTTCTTACCTGAGAGGACACCTCTGTAGCAATCTCTAGGTCCTCCAGTGCAACTCTGTGGACATCGTCCGACAGACACTGACCACAGAGTTGCACCAGAGGAGCTACAAATGCCTAGTTGAGTGTCCTCTCTAGGAATTGCTAGGTCTTTCAGTGCAACTTTTAGTTAAAGTTGACCATAGAGTTGCACTTGAGGATTTAGAGATTCCTAGAGAGAATGTATCAATCTAATCCATGAATAATAATAATAATAATTTTATTTATATGCCACTTTTTGTTTTGACAATCTAAGCAGCGTACAATATTAAAATAATACAATAATATATACAATTCCCCTCCCCCCCTTAAAAAGGATTGAACAGTTCTAGCGATTAAAATTACAAAGACTAAAATCTTAAAACAATAGAACAATAGTGGGCAGAGTCATCACATATATATGTCTGTGGGGGGATCTTTACGTGGCCGGGTGCTATTCTGGGAAGGCCTGTTGGAAGATGTCCATCTTGACAGCTTTCTTAAAGCTATCTATGTTGGTAATTTGACAGATCTCATCAGGCATGCTATTCCATAAGGTTGGAGCGATCGCGGAAAAAGTCCTCTGGGAGGTCGCAGTCAATCTGGTCTTTACAGACTGCAACAAATTCCTCCCCAAAGATCTGAGTGCATGGGGCGGATTGTACAGAAGAAGGCGATTCCTGAAATAGGTTGGGCCCAGGCCATGAAGGGCTTTAAAGGTAATGACCAACACCTTGTACTGTGCCCGGAAACTAATAGGCAGCCAGTGGAGTGATTTCAATATTGGTGTAATATAGTCACTCCTAGTTGTTCCTGTAATCAGTCTGGCTGCCATATTCTATACCAGTTGAAGTTTCCAGACTAGGAACAAGGGTAGCCCCATGTAGAGCGCATTGCAAAAATCAAGTCTTGAGGTTACCAGTGCATATACTAGTTTCAAGGTCTTCCAGTTCCAGGAAAGGGCGCAGGTGGCATATCAGCCGAAGCTGATAGCAGGCACTCCTGACCGTTGCATTCATCTGATTTCTCAACTGAAGCGACGAGTCAAGAAGCACCCTCAAACTGCAAACACAGTCCTTCAAGGGGAGCATGAGCCCCTCTAGGACTGGGGGTTGCAACCCAATACCTGGTTTTGGGGCCCTTACTGTAAGTACCTCCGTTTTGTCTGGATTCAGCTTGTTTTCCCTCATCCAGTCCATTATGGCTGTACACTTCAGGCAAGAATAATGTTTATTGCTGTTACTGTGTGCCTTCAAATCATTTCTGACTTATGGAGACCCTAAGGAGTTTTCTTTGCATGATTTGTTCAGAGGTTTGTCATTGCCTTCCTCTGAGACTGAGATAGTGTGACTTGCCCTAGGTCACTCAGTGGGTTTATATGTGCAAGTGGAGAGTTGAAGTCTGGTAGCCAATGTGGTGTACTGGTTTGAGAGTTGTACTACATCTCTAGAGACCAGGGTTCAATTCCCAGCTCAGCCATGAAACCCACTGGGGGACCTTGGGCATGTCACATGCTTTCAGCCTCATGGGAAGGCAATGGCAAACCACTTCTGAACAAATCTTGTCAAGAAAATCCTGTGATTAGTTTCACGCTAGGGTCACCATAAATCGGAAGCAACTTGAAGGCAGACAACAACAACTCCTGAGTCATAGTCCAGTGCTCAAACTACTATATCACGCTGGCTCACTTGAAGCTTTCTCCAGGCTCTGACAATAGCTAAAGGGTTTGGTACAGTTTCTGCCTGTCTATATACTCTGTGGAAAGTCTCAACGTGTCTTTGTGTAGCAGGGGCTAAATTTTAGTCCAATATGCCAGTAGTCTTAAAAAAAAAAGCATATTTAGAAAAGAAGTAGTGATTTCAAGTTAGCTTGATCTAAAGAATGACTGCTTACAATGTGAAGTAAAGCAACTTGAAAGTCCTACAGAAACCCAGACCTGGCCCCAATCAGGTACACCATCTGACTACAGGGAATCATAAAATGCATAGGAAACTATTTAAGGAGAATGCAGAATTAGATAGTTTAGATATCAATGAACAGCCCTTCTCTAGTTAAAAGAACAGTATTATGAATTTGGCAACAAAGTCACTTGCAAACCACCTGAGGAAAATAATAAAGAGGAGAGTATGAAAGAAGGCTAACTGGGATACAGGAAAAATTGAATACTACTACTTATTCAAAATTATATGTAATTGATTTACCCATTCAGGTTGAGGTATAATAATATCTTTCTGATGTTCAACTTAAGCAGTTTAAAGAGGATTTTTTTTTAAAAAGGTCCTAGCATGGAATCTCAATTTAAGAGGTGAGGAGGCCTGTAATAAAAATAGAAATGTATAAATTGCCAGGTTTAGATGATTTTAAGGTGAACTTTATTTTTTTAAAAAAACTCTTCCTGCCCCCTGCCATCACAGTGCCATAATAGCTAAAATCAGTTTAATAGAGAAAAAAAAAAAAACAAAAGACGGGGGGAACAAAAGTCATGCTGGATAAGGCATGCTGGGCAGGGAGGCAGGGTTAAGAAGGAGTCTGGGAAAGAGACTCCATGCCACAGACAGCCTCGGTAGCATAAACGGAGTGACAATGTGATAAGGAAAGTTCTCAAACCAGTATGTATCCAGTTTCTTTCTCTAATGTGATAGAGGCAAGAACAGAGCTCATGTGATAAACTCCTAAGAGAAACACTACCACACATCTGCAACAATGTAGGAAAAACATAGGTAGTGCTAGAAACAGACACCAACGATCCTTCAGTGAGATCATTTTTTCCTCTTCACAGTCTAATCAAAAATACAGAAAAAGCATTACTATTCTTTCCTGAAAACTATTGTTTTCTTATGGGAAAAAGTGGTGTAACTATTTGTCCTGCCTCCCCCCTCCCCAGTTCCCTTGCTTATACTTATGGTGTTGCATCTATCCTTTTACTACCTTGATAAGCTTACACAATGTACAGGTTGGACAGAAATGGTGCATTATTAACAGAGTTGTTTTTAAAAACAAAAACCAAAACCAAAACCCAAGGCAATTGGTTTACAGGGAACAAATAAAAACTAAACAGTGAGGCACTCCAAGAATACGTTGACAAATGCACCAAATTACACCCCTCTTTAATAAGGTAGAAATAACACAAGCCATATGACTTCTCATTTTGTTCAAGAAATTAATACTTAATCATACTACAAGTTCAACAGGAACTACAACAAAAATGTTCAGATTGCTGCAAAATTATCCACACAGAGTCTAAAGGTGGTTTGAAAGCAAGATTTGGGTTTCCTTATTGCAGAGGCTGGCTGGGGATACTGTTCTAGAGAAAGAAACCCATAAAATAAGTTTTGATACACACAGAAAAGAATTCAATACAGCTGTTTTACAGAAGGTATTTAGCTAGGTTTTGTGTGTGTGAGCATATGTCTGTGCCTTCAACTTGCCTGCTCACTTATGGCAATCTCATGAATTTAATAAAATTTTCTTGTGCAAGGAATACTCAGAGATAGTTTTGCTAGTTTATTCCTTTGAATTATAGCCCACACCACCTGGTGTTTGATGGTAGTCTCCTATTCAAGTACTAACCAGAGTTGAACCTGTTTAGCTTTCAAGATCAAACTGGATATGTTGTCTTTAGAATATTTAGGCCCCTACATTATCAGACTAGGCTCTATATTTTGCTTGAGCAGCTGTAACAATTTCAGGACATATTTGCATATGTGGTATGTGTTTCCTCTGGCACATTTATGTTGGTGGAAGGTCCAGAAAGAAACAGAAAAATTAAGAGTAGGCTGATGATAATGAACCATGGCATAACTTTGCTAAATATCTTCTCAGCATCTAAATTTAATATCTGACATCAGGAGCTAGTAATATTATTGCTGTGAGATTTTGCTAAAGGAGAATTCTGCTTTTTGGAGAATTACTACAAAAGAATCTGGCATCTAACATTGTTTGAAAGACACAGCACTGTATGTACTTGAAAGAATAAATTAATTCAGACAAATTTACTATTGTCTGATAGTCATTTATTTATGGCTAATTTTAAGGGAAAGAAATAAAGACAAGTGCTTGCCTTCCATCAAGATTTACAGAGGAATCCCTTAGTTTATTTCATATCTCTGTGATATATTTGGATAAGATAACCTGTTGATTAAAGTTTGTTTTTATTTTTACAGGGTTAAAACTGCAGTTTGTAATGACTGATCATCTTAATTTCTTATTTGTATTTGTCCATTTAGTGATATAGAAATGCAAGGGACTTTGTATTGGAAGTTAAAGTTATTAATAAAAATAAAAGACAAAAATGAGACTAAGGCCCGATATAGATGGGCAAAAAGTGCCGTCATGGGGCTGATTTTAGGGCTCGGGAATGTGGAGAGTCTGGATGCTCCCGAGACCTACTGCGCACCCCTGCAGCCATCATGGCTCGCCCCCGTCCACATGGGGGCCACCATGATAACATACCTACGGCGCCACCTCCAAATGGCATGGTGCCATGTGGATGTCATCATTGTGCATGAGGGCACCAATGGCACCGCGTGTGCACCCTAAGAAGAACCCACCAGGAGTGGGTTCTTTTTAGGCTCCTGGAGGCCACAGCATTTGGTTTCTGCAGCCTTTCTGCTCATCTGCATCAGGCCTAAATCTCCAGTGAAATCCACCATCTTCTGAGGTAGCCTATTGCACTGTAAAACAGCTCTTATAGAAGGTTTTCACACTGGTGCTTACCGAGATGCTGAAGTGTGAGGGTGTGAAAGCCTGTCACACTTCTAAAATGTCAGTGAAGCGTCCCTTTGCCTCAACTGTCCTTGAATCGTTCATGGAGCAGCCATTTCCTATTAACAGGAACAGGAAAGTCAAAATAATGCATTTGTACTATCAAATGTCTAGTACAGAGGAACTTTCTGCCACACTGGGAAGACTGTTAAATGTCACAGAATGTGACTTTAAGCAATAAAATATGTGTGCATACAATCACATATTACATTGGCGTTCACAATTTTCCTTTTGAAATGTGCTGTGAGGGGCAAGTGAGAACTGTACCTCACCATAGAAGGCTTTGGACTTTATCACACATGGCTTTTAAACTGTGATTAAAGTTGGAAAATAGCACCTTTGATGATACATACTGAACAATACTGTCTTCATCTTGATGCTGTCTTGCCCTCAAAGTGTTGTTAGAGCACACCTTGTCAATGGTGTGGAAAACCTGTCAACAAGTTCCCAAACTGGTTGCTGTAGCATTAATCCACAAGTGTACAAAGTTCTTCCCATGGCACTTCCAGTATTGGATAGTGACAAAACACACAGGCCTAAAGGCCTGTGTTCTCCCATGTCTGATGTTGTCCTGTCTGGACAACACAACCCAATAGTCCTGGGCCAATATTGACTAGTCTGGACTGAGCCTGGTCCAAAGGACCTTTAATGAAGTCTAAAAAGACTGACTGTTTGCAGCATAATTTCCTGGAAAACCCACTGTGACAGCCACAGGCCATAGAGGCACATATACTTCTTACAGCCACTGTCATGTATGCTCTGAAGGCCCCTGCTATGGTCTGTGACATTGGCAGTGAGCACCTTGCCCTATGGGTGTAGGTAGATGCCCTGTTTCCCCCACCCCCAGACCATGGTGGAGGCATTTGGAGAGAACATAATGGTGGCAACAGGTAAGGGGCATGCCACAGTGTTACCCATGCTGCTCCATATAAATTTTGGTATAAATGATAACCCTTAATGACCCCTAGATGAACTCTAATAGCCTGTCCACCATTGCCAGCAAGGCATGAGGACATGTACACACACCCCTGAGGGGCACCCACATTATCCTATCTAGAGTCTCGCATAAAAGGATTATCATAGGACCAGGAAGAGCAAATATTTGCCTTGCCTGAGGCTCTTGCCCCTTCCCAGGGTCTGTTGTCCGAGCAGCTTAAGACCACTAAGACAATCAGACAGGGACATCCAGGTGAAAAGCAAGTAATTAAACACCTTTGTTCTCTCCATCAAGCACCTTTGCCAGAAGCAAGATTTTGCCTATAAATACTCCCAGATTTGCTTGTTCACTGGGCCAGTCTGGATTTCAGGGGGAGGCTATGTCCCTTTGAATCCTGGCCCCTGGCCAGTCATTCCATGGCTGAGCCTCATGCCATCCTCATCATATTCCATTTGGATTCCTGGAAGGAGTCTACATTCTGGTACGTATCACCCCAGTGATGCATAAAATCCTATTCCATGCTAACCTATGCTTTTCCAGAGCCTTGTATGTGTGTGTGTATGCTAGTGAATCGTATGTGTTTTCCCCCATTATAAATAAATTGGTTATTAATTCTAGAAGTCTGTCTCAGCTCCATTTATTGGGATCCCCTGGTCTACTCCGTATACACATCGGGAGACGATTCTGCAAGGGCCGTCGTAGCAGGCCCTCCTCTTGCAATATTTGAGCTAAACTACAATAATAAAATTCCCCTAAACGGACCCTTGGCTACAACAGCAGTGGGCAGACGTGTGAATGTCTGTGTGTCACTGCACCAGCCGAGTGAGGGAACCAAGTCGACACCACATTCAGTATACCACGGGGTTGGCCCTTGATATCTGCTCATCTATAAAGGTGCAGTGTCTCCTCCTTTCCTGACCCCCCATTACTATTCCCAAGTAGGCTGTTTTGTTTTTTTAACTTTCATTTATTTTCTTTTTTCTTTTTAAAAAATATATTAGCATACCACTGGAATAGCATTCAAAAACAAAAACAAAAGACACACATGCATAGGGCAGGAAGACGGGGTTAGGGAGGAGTGTGGAACACAAGAAGACAACATGAGGGCTGTCATGCTCTTGAAAACAAATGTGTGATACAGAATGCTCCCAAACTGGAATGTATCTAGTTTCTTTTACTAAGGTGGTCACATTGAGAGTGGGACTTGTGTGATAAAGCATCAGCCACTATTCTGATGTCAGAGACTCTGTCAAAGACTCCAACAACATTCATGCTGAGATCCTACACTGGGGCTGTGTAGCATTAAATCCCACATGTTATATGTTGATTGTGCTATGCAACCCATATGTTGAAAGGCAACAATGCACAATGGAGTGTGTTAAAAATGCACAACAGAATGTGCAGTTGAAGGAATACTACTGAGAATTTAAGCAGGGACAGATGGGCAAGGATGCACACAGTGTGCAAAGGAACTGCATGTACAACTCCATTTCTGCAATCTTGAGTAAAATGCAGATAGCACAAATGAAACAAAAATGTTAGTCTGCTTTGGCAGGGGAACTTGTGCCAACAGGATTCCAGCCTTAGCATATAGTAGTGTTCGGGCACATGTGTGAATTATATCCCCATAAGAATTTATTTCATCCTCACCAAATGAAAAGGTCCTTGTAGTGTAAGAAAAAAATTAGGGGTGCAGGGAGCCAAAGTGTTTCCATCCATAAAAAGCCTAAGAGATTTAGCCTCAAATAGTGCGGTGAGTACTGACCATGTTCTGTGGTCACAGAATGTTTGTGGACTAATGAGTTGCTTATTATTATTATTATTATTATTATTATTATTATTATTATTATTTGATTCCAACAGCATAAATAAAACATCAAACAATTAAAAATTACAATTTAAACCCCCCCAAACCCCAACCCTTCCCCCAATCATAAAAACAGTGATGAACCCATAAAAAGAGATCAAACATATATTTTTTTTAGTAGGAATATATTAAAATTTCAGGCAGATTAGTGGAAGAAATGAATCTTCCTCTAGAGGAGGGGTGATGGGGGTGATGGTATCAATCAATTTTGGTATTGGTATCAATAGAGGTGTCAATAGAGGGGGGAGAATGAGATGACCTAGTCATCCTAGAACTGACATGGACTTTCCGCCTGGAACAATGAAAGGGAACAATCCTCACTGTAAAGTTTTGTTGTCCTGGGTTTTGTCTGAACAGGTTCCCAGTTCCTTTTCTGCTTATGTCAGTTTCACTAGCAGCATTTCTTTATGGACCCTCAAATAATTACTTCTCTGCTGAGAAATCCATTTCACCTCTGGTTCCATAGCGACTTATCTCCCCAACTGTATATCCCTGTTATGATGGAAACTTTCTTTTAAAAATAATAATAATAATAAATCAGAATGCATTACATCTGCTGAGCACCCTTATCTCTCATAGCAGGATCTTCTTCAAAGAACTCTGACATTCTTGATAAGCACAGATATCCAGTGCTAGAATTTTTGGTAGCTGTCCTTAATTGAAACTGGCATCTGCAGGTATGTCCCTGCAAAGACCCTTATTAAAATAGACTTCACCCTTTCTCGCACTATTGGAAAGCTAATGTATCTGTGCTATGGGCTGCTAGGTTTGTCTGTTTAAAAATTATTATTCAGAGAAATATTATCAGCAAACTTTCTCCTGACTGCGATAAATAGGTTGAAATGTCACATAAGGTCCCAGAGATTTTTCTGGTTCATATTTTAGTATTTTTAGAAGTAGGTTATCATATTCATGGGTCTCTCACATTGAGACTTATGGCAATGATTTGAAGCCAAATTTGGGATGCAGTTTTACTGGTTGTTCTTGATTTATGCTCAGATCTCATAGTGAATTCATTGTATAGCTTTGAATGCAGGATTAAGACTGAAAGTGCCTTTTGTTTGTTTTATTCTCTGCAACTATTTGACCTAGCATCATATGGAAATGAATTTTGATGTTTGTGTAGTGCTTGAATATAAATTATATTTCTTTATTTACTTTTTCCTCTTGGTTAGCCTTTTGGTTAGGTCATTGGTGGAATTTGACAGATTTATATGTAACGATATGCATACTTTCCTGGGAGTGGCATTCATTTCCACATGATTTTCCTTTAGGTCTACTAATGGTTGTTAGTTACTGTGGTTATATGACAGAGCTTGAAGAAAATAATCTTTTTTGGACTACAACACATCTTCCAGAATCTGCCAGAGGCCACACTGATTGACAAATTCTGTGAATTATAGTCCAAAAAAGTAATGTTTCCAATATAGATCCTTCATGTTCAGAGACAGTAAACCACTGAATCCCACTTGCTAGCCAGCAACAGTGGGAGTGGACTAGACTTCAAGCCTTGCTCATAAACCTACTTAAGCATCTAGTTAGCCATTACGGGATCTTTTGGATTGGTCCCAGAAAGAGCCTCCTTGTTTCCTTTCTTTATCCTTCCTTTTCATTCTACAAAAGGAGAAAGGAGACATGAAAATTCCATCATGCCTTATCTGAGATTTCCCCCAAACCTAGTTTACACTTCATTCCATGCATCTGAGGAAGTAAACCAGGTCTATGAAAGCTTATAGTTACAGTTTCTTTCACACAGTCTCCAATAGAGTTGTGAGGATCATTCAGTTTGCTAAGCATATGTTTTTCTGCCTCTTTAAATTTCTATTTATGAGCTGAGAAATTTGCCACCTTGTCAGGCCAGGTGTGAGAATCTTCAGATGGTTCATTTACAAATGAACTAATGGGGCAGGAATGTCCCTTTGAAATTCAGTGTTCTGGATGGTTTTATTGTTTCAGTACTAAATGGAGCAGTTAAACAGCAGGGGTGCAACTGTGTCTGTCTCTCACAAGGGGCTAGCTTAGTTGTTAATGTGCCTTCAAGTCATTTCTGACTTCTGAAAACCCTAAAGCAACCCTATCATGTGGTTTTCTTGGTAAGATTTGTCATAGCCATTTTCTGAGGCTGTGAAAGCATGACTTGCCCAGTGAGCTTCTGTGGTCTAGCTTGCTTTTTGCTTTTGGGGGCCATTTTAGATCATAAACTCCAGAGATTGCAAAGTGTGTGTGTGTCTGTGTAAGGATCAATACAAATGCAAAAGTATTTGTAGTCTCTTCAGGGAGCTGACTCAGGACTAGTATCATACCACAGCATGTGTGTGTATTTCCTGAGCTACACAAAGTACTTCTTCAATACCATTTTGATTGTAATGAAACACGTAAGGACATGTGGGACATTTTCTGTTTTATTTTTGACAAGTCTGAACCCAGTCATTTGCAAAAACAACAAATAGACACAATTTCACCATCTCATTGGCAAGAACAGGTTCGTAGCTTGATTGTTAGACCTTTGTACAAATTCAGTTGCACCCCTGCTCTTTAACCACACTGAAGCAATAAAGTAATTAATACAATAAAATAAAAGCAAAGCAAATAAAATAAAAACAAATAAAACATAATATGGTGCTTACACATTGGTAACTGTGATACAGGATTCTGGCCATCATCTTCTTCATCATCTTCTCCATCATTTGGCTTTCACAGGAAAATCTGTGCACCAGGGCCACTGTAAGACTTTATTTATTTATTTATTTATATAGCTCTGTAAATTTGCACAGCGCTGTACATAAAAACAACAAATATAAAAGAGTAAACCTGCCTATGGCATACAATCTAAGAAATGATAGGATAATACAAATAAAACACATAGCAATACAGGAAATGGTTCAGTAAAACAGGCAACAAAAAGAACATCAGATAGCAAGTGACAATCACGCAATGTCTGGGAACGCTTCTCTGAACAGGAAGGTCTTCAACTCCGTTTTGAAGCTGGTTAAAGAAGTGATGGCCCTTGCTCGCGGGGGAAGAAGGTTTCATGAGTCAGGGGCAGCAAGTGAAAAGGGGCGAATCCTAGATGGGTCAGAGGAAATTCTGGGCTGGGACAGCCGACTTTGACTACCAGAACGGAGGGCCTGAGTGGGAAGGTGAGGAGAAATAAGGTCTGATAAATAAGGGGGGGCCAGCCCATGGAGGGCTTTAAACGTCGATAGCAGGAGCTTGTACTGAATATGGAAAGGGAACGGGAGCCAGTGAAGGGATGCCAACAAAGGAGAGATGTGGTCAGAGAGGTGGGCGGATGTGATAATGCGTGC
This sequence comes from Sceloporus undulatus, assembly GCF_019175285.1. NCBI lineage: Eukaryota > Metazoa > Chordata > Lepidosauria > Squamata > Phrynosomatidae > Sceloporus > Sceloporus undulatus. Next base: position 115,865,593 of record NC_056522.1, on the reverse strand, counting down.
AGCTGAATGCTGGACAGAAATTAAAGGACGGAGGTGAGAAATAGGAAGCCCAGCCAGGAGGACATTACAGTAATCAAGTCGTGAGATCACTAGGGCATGGACCAGGATCTTAGCAGTAGAGGCGGAGAGATATGGTCGGATTTTGGCAGTGTTGTATAAAAAGAATCTACATGCCTTGGCTGTGGTCTGGATCTGAGGGATACACAACAGAAAAGAATCAAAGATAAAACCAAGACTGCGGGTTTGCTGGACTGGTTGAATAGAAATGTTGTCCACAGAGACAGAAAAGGAGTGTTGAAGGGTGGGCTTAGGAGGAAAGACAAGAAGCTCCATCTTGAACATGTTGAACTTCAAACGCTGATGGTGCATCCACTGCGAGACAGCCGTGAGACAAGACGAAACCTGCTGTTCAAGCCTTGGAGAAAGGCTTTAAGTGAACAAGGTGATTCTACTCCCCACCCTTTCATGTACAAACATAACAGGATGAGCAGTCACTTGTGATGTTAAGAACCTATGTGATGTTAAGAGCAGTTAAACCCCTCCCCCATAACAGTGAACAGTGACCAAATTATCAATGGGGAATTTAATTAGCTCAAGGTCACGAGAGAAGGCCTGTTACTACACCTCAGATGGGATCACCCCTTCGATCTGTATACCAGGAACTAGAAATCCAGAAATGAGCTCTAAGTACAATTAATGTCTCTTTTATTGGAAACAGGGATTCAAACACACAAGCACATACACACATACATTCATACCAGACTCAGGAAATAACGTAGTAAATGTGGGATAGATATTAGGCTTTCTAATGGAAATACTCACCTGATGTAGAAGTTCTATATCGGTATGTCCAATTTGTGTGTGGGTTTTCAAGTCTGGTTTAGCAGACAAGTCAGAGAGAGACTCTGTCTTCAAACTGACATAGCTGTTGGCTGCCAGCAGTGAGAGAGTCTAGTAGCAGCGAGTGGCTACCAGCAGTGAATGGCTGGCCGCAGCACATTCCTAAATTTGGGAGACCCTTTAAGGGTTTAGCAGGGTCTCTAGACAAAGGGCAATCAAAGGAAACTGTTTGAAGTGTATTTCACATCTTAGGTCCATGTTTTGATCTTACCAAATGTTTCCGACAGAGTGGGGACCCAAATGGCTATGCAAATGTCATTCTTTTGATTCAAATGGTTCCCCATCAATCACAAAGAGAGACACTTCCTTAAGACATTTGATAGCATCTTTCCTGATAGCACTTACAGCTCCTTGCATGACCTCATCAAAGCTGGGAAAGGAAATTCGTTTACATATCAAAACCCATGGCTTCACTTTGTTTCAGTGGGAACCTGTTCTTTTCAGATCACATGCTAGGGCCATATAGCTGCTCAGGTCAAGATGCACTTTTGATATCAAGATGCAGGCCAGAGATTATCATTTGGATATATTAAAAAGGTGTAGAACAATGCCTATCACCCCATTAGAGGCCATCTCTCAAAAGAAGGCAGGGGGTTGGACTGGATGGCCCTTGTGGTTTCTTCCAACTCTACGTTTCTATGATTCCATAAGTTGGCTTTGGAGACACAGGGTAGGTCACTTAGTATGCAGTTCTTTCCTCCAGCACCTTGTTGTCTTTTAACACGTCACCTCAGTCATCTTGATTCTCCCTAGTAGAACTGGTCCTGCTCTATATCTCTATTGAAGCATTATTCCCACTGAGTACAATGAAATTTAATCCTTCAGTGTGACTAGAATTGCAATCCTGTCTCCTGGTGATCCTCAGATAAAGAGATTAACCCACTGTTTCTTAGAAAGTGCCATTGACATATAGTCCTACGTTAAATATTAGAAAGCCTTCAAGGCTTCCTAACAAGAAAACATGACATGCAAACAAAACCTCAGAGAAGTAGAATGCATTTTTAACAATTCCCAAGTGTTCAGGGACTATTTATTTAATTCCTTGCTCAGTTGTCATTTGGACAGATTTTGTGTACAGTAAATAAAATGAACACTACTGTGATTTTTTTTAAAAAAAAGATATTACTGCAGGGAATAATCACTTTTACGCAAGTATACTGAATGGTTTCGCTAGCTTTCAGCAATCAGGAATATTCAGACTTAAGACAATTACAGTAAAAAAGGAAGATGTTGTCCTTACTGCACCCTTTGTCCCCCATAAGATGGATAGTTCTTAACATCACATTTTCCTCAGATACAAAAGGCAAAAGGCTGTTTCTGTACTACATAATTTCCTGTTATATGTAGAAGTACTGTTAAATGAGGACTGCAGAATGATTCCGACAGCTTCACCTGCAATGGCATTCTTACTCCTTCTAGATTGCATTAGGATTTTGGGATTTGTTATTTTTGTTGTTTTAATTACATCAGCCGAGCTCTTTATTATGGTTTTACTTACTTCCCTAGCCAGTATGCAGTTGTTTTCCATCTGCATTTCTATTTATGTTCTGAACCTACAGTACAGAAGCTTTGACAACCGGATTTCTTAAAATAACCTTTCTTCATGGTTTGACTTTTAAGACAATAGGATAGGGCTGGGGGAAATAAGATGCTCTAATGAACAAATCTGCAATCCAGCCTTTATGATGAGAATTGATAATAGCAAAGCTTCTAGGTCTCAAGTGTTAGACTCATAAATTCAGGCTGATGAAGTGGACTGAAAGATGCAGCCTCTTGTGTGGCTTCAAGTTGTTTTTGGCTTACAGCAACCCTAAAGCTATCATGAAGTTTTCTTGGCAAGATTTGTTCAGATTTGTTGCCTTCCTCTGTGGCTGAGAGAGGGTGACTTACCCAAGGTCACCCAGTGGGTTTCCCAGAGTCCTGGCCCAACACTGAAACCATACTATGCCATACTGGCTTTTAGAGTTGAGGCTGACAAACAATTTTCATTTCCTATGTACCAGGAGATTATGGAAAGAACATCTTTAAAGAAAAATTAATTGATCTTAGATATGGATTTTATCCATGTTAACTACACAAAAGTTAAGTACCTGTTGTAAAGGAATCTTACTTCATGATAACAAAGAAATTGGCAAAATACTGACCAATTTACCCAGCATAGAATCCTATACAGTAGATATGACTGGAAAATTATGATGTATTACAATACATCAAGGTAGAATGTGAAAACAGCAGGTTTTGAAAAACGACAAGACAAACAAACATCAAAACAACAACAATGGTGCTGCAGCATAGTGTTCTTCTCCATGATCAGTGTTCCAACAACCCAGCCATACCCTTTTCCAAAAATTTTATTCCAGTTTCTTGCCTCCAAATTATATCTTGGCCACTGTGTATGCTCATGCTGCATTGGGCTTTCAAGAATTCTCTCCCATTTGGACTTTTTCATCTAAAGGGTTTGTTTTTATTACTTGTGCAATACATAGGGCTCTCAAGACTAGAACTATCAAATTTCTGGTAATTTTGAAGCCACGGGGAAAAAACCTTTTTTCAGTTTTTTCCTGAAAAAAATGGAAAATTTTCAGAAAAATTGAAAAAAATGCAACATTAGCACTTTTTACAGATTGAAAGTCACTCTGGACCATTACAAACGGGCTGTTTTGTGCATGCAGAGCGCGCACTAGGGTTAGAAAGGGGCGCACCCCCCTAACCCTAGTGCGCGCTCTGCACGCACAAAATGGCGGCGGTTGTCCCACACGGCCGCCACCATGAGGACGTCATGACCAAGCTGCCTCTATATGGGGCGGCGTGGAAGTGACGTCCTCCCTCCGCGCCAGGGTGCTTAGTGCACCCTTAGCGCGGAGCAGGAAGGAGCTCCGTTTCGGAGCTCCTTCCTGGTTTGGTCCGCTGGGTGCAGCCTTCACACGGCTGCGCCCAGTGGACCAAAGGAGAAAGGGGCCAAGCAGCCCCTTTCTCCTCTTCCCCGTCACCGCGGGGTGAACTTGGGGCTTGAAGCCCCAAGGACAACCCTTTCCAGGCTGCGGGAAGGGGCCTTTTGCCGCTTCCCCGCAGCCTGAAAAGCGGTGGATCAGGGCCTCATCGGCTGCCGTTCTAACTGTTGAGGCCTCAATACACCAGGGAAAGGGGCGGGTGCAGCCCGCCCCAAATGGGCGGTCTGTAACCCGCCTCTGTTACTTTAGGAACACAAAATATGACTATGTACAATTTGATTTGG
>NC_056522.1:115774626-115861358 GCF_019175285.1 Sceloporus undulatus | reverse complement strand
GCTCCGTTTCGGAGCTCCTTCCTGGTTTGGTCCGCTGGGTGCAGCCTTCACACGGCTGCGCCCAGTGGACCAAAGGAGAAAGGGGCCAAGCAGCCCCTTTCTCCTCTTCCCCGTCACCGCGGGGTGAACTTGGGGCTTGAAGCCCCAAGGACAACCCTTTCCAGGCTGCGGGAAGGGGCCTTTTGCCGCTTCCCCGCAGCCTGAAAAGCGGTGGATCAGGGCCTCATCGGCTGCCGTTCTAACTGTTGAGGCCTCAATACACCAGGGAAAGGGGCGGGTACAGCCCGCCCCAAATGGGCGGTCTGTAACCCGCCTCTGTTACTTTAGGAACACAAAATATGACTATGTACAATTTGATTTGGCATAGAATTATCACAATTGATATATTAAAATACAGTGTATTCAAACAATTCTAACAAACAGAATTTATTTTAATTTTTTTTAAAAAAAATTATTTGTAACAAATGGCTTAAATAATCTCCTGAACTTTGGTTTTGCGAGTTAAGGTGGAGCAGACAAAAAATAAAAATAAAAATAAAACACAGAAGAAACCATCAACATTAGTAACACAAAAAATTATATTTCCTCTCCACTGTATCAAATAGACATAAAGCACTCATTCCAATAAAAATAATTGAGGGGGGGTGGAGTGTGTGGATGGGAAAAGGAGGGACTAAGATTTTAATGAAAAGGCATGAAATTTAGTCAGATTCATTTTCTGAGCTATAGTAATCAGTATCAGTTTCATTCTCTGCTTCTGCTTTGTTACATTTGTCATCAACACAGTTATCATGGATTTCTGAAAACTGAAAGTTTGCCTGGTTTGAAATAAATTTCTCTATTCTTTCACATGTCAGTTTATTTTTTGATTTAGTGTGTTTCCAAACATAGCCCAAACATTCCAAACATTTTTTCACATGCTGCAGAAGATGCAGGGATTTGAAGAAGGTGAGTAGCAAGAGGAGTCAGAGGCTGCATTATGCAAAGATCTTGCCACCATGTTGCAGGAGGGGTATGTTTGGCAGAATCTCAGATTGCATTCTTGGACTAAATCCCTGAAGATGCTCTATATTCTGCAGTGTTTGCAAGTACCTTCCCAACATCAAGTCCCAAGTATAATGCTTGTTTTGTAACCCATTCAAATGCAGTAGCAATGCTATTATCACTTATATTACCACCTTTGAATCTTAGACCTAACGGATTTGCAGCAGCATGAACTGGATGCTAACAAAATTCTTCTCTTATTTTAATAAAATCTTTCACTTTTTTTTCTACAGTTGTAAGTGGAGATACACTCAGATTCTCAAAAACAGCTGCTTTTATCTTGGCCATTTGATAAGGAATTTCTGACAGAAGTGCACTGTGTGATTCAGATGCAGTGATTGCTGCAGAAATTATCTTTAGAATCTTCAGGGAATTCTGCAGCTGAACCCAGAAGACATCCTCATCAAGAACAGTGATGTTTATCACACTATACTGTTAAAATGCTACTATTCCACTTTGACTCCTCTAGCTGCCTCCTGTTGCATTGTGGGATTTGCAGTTTTAAGGAGGGGTATTTTGAATTCTAAATTTAGAATTCTACTTGTCTATAGATCATTTGAAGAGTGTCCAGTTTCATAATATCATTAATAAGCAAATTTAGCCCAATGAAATGCATATCCTAGTGCAGTAATATGTGGATACTTATCCATTATGATCTCCCATGCTGCTTTCATATTGCTGGTAATGTCAGTCAGCAAAGTGAATACTTCACATATTTTACAACATATACTCTGCAGTAATGTCAGGACCATGTGGCATACTTGGCCTGGAAATGACATGGATGTGGTCACTAGGTGGAACTGGAGCAGAGGTAACTACATTTCAAGTGGCAGGCGTGCATGAGTCAGCATTTGGGAGCTGTGCATCATAGGACATCTGATTCAACATGCACAGCTGGTGAAGTCAGTCAAGGGGTGCATCATGGGAAATGGTATGATGCAACATGCACTGGGGATGAAACCAGCAAGGTTTCATTGGTGGCATGGCTATCACATGACTTCACAGAAGACCACCTATATAAGGGAGAAGGTGATTATCTCCGTTGTTGGGTTGTTATGGATGGTGACTGGTGAAGCACTTTGTCTGTTTGTATATAGAGCTGTGAGTATCCAAGATGGCTGTTTGGTACTCTGTGCTATCTTGTATATAGCTTGCAACAAGTGATTAAAAGCCCTCTTGTTTGAATGAGAGCCTTGCTGTTCAGTAGTGTTTATTTCTGCAAGCTGGGAGCTTAAGGCTGAATCCTGCATGGGAGGAATTTTTCCTTCTCTGCCTGAAGCCTTTGCAGATGTCTCTCCAAGAGCCTTCTCATGGCGTCCTGCCTGCGTGGATTAACTCTGCACGTGGTCGTAGTGGACACAGTGCATCTCTCTATGCCCAACAAGTATGTCTGTTGTCTCCTGTTTCGATGCTTCTGTAAAAAAAAAAACTGGTTGAGGTGTTGTTATTACAAAATTAATAATTCCTTCTCCTCTTACATATTTATCCATCCCTGTGTAAGTAGTGCAAGGCATGGTGCTTTGTTGATTTTTCCTTGCACAGATTCCATTACATGTTCATATTCTGACTCCAAAAAAGGCTTGCTCAAAGAATGTTAGCTGGGCAAATGGTATGATGGTTTTAATAGTTTCAAAGCTTTGTGCCAGTATGTATTTTCAGTTATTGAATTTTTACGTTTCCCCCCCAGGCTTTCCCAACTCTACTGAAGACTACTAGTGCTTCCTCTCTTGGATGTGGGTGCACCATAAGGATGGGTACTAAGAAAAATGACTTCTCCTTTAGTATTTATTATAAATGGGAGATCCACAACAAGAAGTTGCAGAGAGTATTATGGGCATGTGTATGTTTACCCAGGATTGCAGTTGAGGGGGTTGTAAAACCAAGATTAACATTAAAGACAGTAGGTTTGTGAATATGTGGCCCTCCAGATATAGTTTAACTACAATGTGGGAGGGATGAGACATTTTAATTATCTCACACTTCTGATGGAGAGAGAACAATAATTATGGGGCAGTATAGATGGGCGGCTAGAAGCCATCCACATAAGCCCCTGTAAGCCCCGCATGCTGCAGCACAGATGCACTGTCCAAAAGGAGCCACTCTAGGCGGCTCCTTTTTTTGCACCACCATAAGGGCTGTGATGCAGCCCTATGATGCCTCTTCTGTCCAGACGCGTTTGGATGCTCTGGCGCCCTTACATCACAAGGCTGTGCCCTGTGTGGATGGAGTGGCAGACTTGTGATGTAGTGGCGCCGATATTAGGGCTTGCCAAATTTGGATGCTGCACCGTGTTGAGCCCTAATATCAGCGCAAACGGCCAATCTGTACTGGGCCTATATTTCCCATCCTTGTTCAGGCACGAGAAGAATTAAGCAGTCATTTTACATCACTATTGCTGAGTTAATTGAGTGCAAATTACTTTCGAACTTTGAACTCTGTGCAACAATTGAAATAAGATAAGGATGAAGGGGGAAAGGAGGAGGAAAGAGAAACTGAGACATTTTAAAAGCAGTTGAAAAGGATGAAAAACAGAAAATTAATCAGGACTGTCTCTCCTAAATCAGGATAGTCGGAGGATGTAGGATATTAGAATAATAGAGTTGGGAGAGACCACAAGGACCATCCAGTCCAACTCTCTGCCATGCTGTGCGGTTGCGGCTGCAACAATCCAGGGGAGCACCCCTTTCTCCCAATCTGTACAGCTCCTTAAATACATTTAGAGTAGCCAGGTATTCCTGTACTACCTCTTTACTTGTTACTTGCTGCAATTTCCCTACTGCATCATTTGCTCCATTTTCCCCAGTTTTTTTTTCCCTTTTGGCAGAACACTGAGGCAAAGCAGGTGTTGAGTAGTTCTGCCTTTTCTCTATAATTGAATAGATATAGGTAATCACATAAAACTTAAGAAACAAATGGCTGCTTAAACAGGAAGGTCTTTGCCATGTGGTGAAATGTAGTCAATGTGGGTACCATTAATATTCTGCAAAATTACTAAGTGTAAATATAGAAACAATGGACTCTTCCCACTGGGAAGATGAATTGAAGCACCTAGACTGGGCTCTGTAGGTTAATGGTTACTCCAGCTCAGACATCAGAAGGTCTGCCAAACCCAGAAAAATCCAGAGGAAAAACCCATGAAAAAAATGGACTTTTCACCTTGCTAGGTTATTTTAAAAAAATACTTAATTGTGTGCAATCTCTTTAGAATTTCCAGGGCGGCTTATATTTGAACTATATTCAGAAATATTTTTGTGGGTTTTTGGGGCTATGAGGCTGTGTTCTAGAAGAGTTTATTCCTGATGTTTCACCAGCAGCTGTGGCTAGCATCTTTAGAGAATGTTGGCATAGAAAAGAGTGGGGTATATATACTGTGGGTTGAGAGGAAGTGATTTACATGTTAATCTGTGTATTATTCTGTTGTTGAATGGCAAGGCCTCAGGGTGTCTGTTTATACGCAGGAATTCGATACATAGTAGGTTCAAGATAAGAGTCCAGCAAACACTTCATTCCCAAGCTGGGAACACTTATCAACTTTATCTCCTTGCTGCCATAAAGCATTTTAGTTGCCCCTCAACAGCCTTCTTGATGAAATAAAAGTAAGATTTTGGCATTGGCTTCTGCTGTTGCGCAAATACTTCAAGAGGCTACCTTACTGTAGATTGCCATCACTTGTTTCTGTGCACCAGGCCTCAAAAAGCCTTCCATTTTGCTTTCACTATCATTATTACTTCTCTGTGTCTTTCAAGCTATTATGTCTGTTTCATTCCAAAGCAAACAATACAGTCAGTGGCAACAGGGTATACAGCAAACATCTGAATTGATCCAAGCTTGCAATTCCTGCCTTTTGTATGCAGCTTTAACTACTGCTTCTAAAAACTAGGAAACCATGTATTTCCACAATGGGAGTTAATGCTGATGAATGGTTTGTAAATAGCTTTGATGGTGCTTGGGATAACTGCCTGCATTACTAGTCTACAGCACTTTGCAGAATGGACAATAGCTCCATTAAGAACTGATTCGCATGAGCTGGCAGTGTTTAATCACATTTACAACACAATAGAGCTCTATAGCTCTTCAAATAACAATTTTCACTGCTCTGCTCTGCTCTGGTTTTTTTTTTTTTTTTTGAAATAGTTTCTATTTTTGTGGTGGTCCATCATGTGTGCCTTGCTCCCGGTGCACACATTATTTTACCTCTGGTTGGCTGTGCTTGCTACAGGTGCAGCTGCCCCAATATCTTTGACAACAACTCTTTAACCAACAGAACTTTAATGCATTCATAAATCCGACTAAAACAGAATTGATCCTTGTCTGCACATGTACATGAAGGACACAATCTAGAGAAAATGTGAAGCAATTTTAAGACCCTGGATTCCGGTGGGAGACTAAAGCATGCATTTAAATTCTTTTCCTTTTAAACCAATATGATTTAAAAGTGTTTAACTTTAGTTCATTTGTTCCAATAATTATTATAATCAGGGTTGCTTAAGACTTCTTTGGAGGTGGGGTGGTAGTGGGAAGGCCGAGTGCTACTGGCCAGGAGTTCTAGCAATCTTTGTTCCTTCCTTAAAGATCCTGCTTCTGCTGCCTGGCTGCTGTGACTTTTCTGCCTCTTGGGCTGGGTCTACACTCTGCTCTCAGAGGATTTTGGCTCTGGAGCTGCACTGAATTTCATTCATTACCACCATACTCTGGAGTGATGCTGAATGGCTGTCACAGGAGTCCTGTTGTGCCACCCAGCACTGCCACTGCTGATGCAAGTTGCTCCCTCTAAGGTCAAAAACAAGGCACTCAACCTTGTTGATCACATGGCTGGGTGCCTTCTTTTGCCTGTTTTTAACTGTATTGTTCTTTTAATTTGTAAGCCGCTTTGTGTCCCAATTTTGGGGGGAAAGTAAGATATCAATATAATAAGAATAAGAATAATTTTTGCCTTCTCCATGGCCCACTGTTAGATAAGTCATGATGGTTGTGAAACATTGGTTGCTCTATGTTATAATAATGAGAATGGTGGTAGTGGTCTAATAGCAATATTGATTTGCCCAAAAAACTTTAGATACTCAGCAGGGATTTTTGAAGTGGGCCTTTCTACATTTAAATCGTACCCACTTGATTACTGAGTATTTATTAGGAGCTTCTTATATTGCTGGGATGGAAAGATAATTAACACAGTAGTATTTACACAGATGGTGAGACAAACAGAATAATTCAAATTGGCAGGAAGTAAGTCCATTCAGGTTCTTACAAGACAGTATAATTCCCTCCCCCCCAACCACAGCCTTTTGTAATATGAGGAAGATACTTTCTTCACAGGACATTTGTTATTGTCTAAATACCCCAAGGCCACCAGGTCCTGTCTGATTTTGGAAGCTAAGCAAGGTCAGCCCTGGTTAGTACTTGGATAGGAGACTGACAATGTGAATACCAGGTGCTGTAGACTATATTTCAGAGGAAGGAATTGGCAAAACTACCTAAGAAAGCTATGAAATTGAACGCTTAGAAGAAAGTGCTACATGCATACTCAGTACTGGAATTCTGTTGCTGTTGTCATTTTCCATGTTTATATTTATTCATTTGCAAATATATTTGACCTTTTTAATTAATAACAGGTGATTTATCTGCTGTATATACATGATCACCAGGACTATTTACAATGGTAGGCAGGTTATTATTAATTTTCCCTTTCTGCAGGTATGTTTTTTTTACATGACAATGAAACCTCAGAATACATTGCATTAAAATAACAATAATATCCAGCTGAATCAGCTAACAATCTGACTACCATAAAAGCAATTGAAGAGTAATAAATGATGTGCAAATTTGGTTAAATAAAATAATAATGAATAAACACACTATGGTCCTGTACAGACAGGTCAAAATAAAGCTGCTTCGGGTCACTTTGGAGGTATGATGTTTAAATGATGCATGCGTCCTAAGAGTCTGGAAGCTGCGCCAAAGCAGAAAAATATAAGGACTGGAGCGTGGCTTTGGCATGGCTTCTGGACTCTTAGGACGCATGCATCATTTAAACAGCATACCTCCAAACTGACGTGAAGCAGCTTTAATTTGGCCTGTCTGTGCAGGCCCTATGTCAAGCAAAGGGAAGAAATACATAAAACCCTATTAAGTAAATGCAAAGATGCCTAGAATATCTCCTAAAACATCCACATCTCCACTACATTACTTTAAAAGCAAAAAATGTATAAGTATTAGAAGATGCAGGATCATACACACAATGCTGTCAAAAGAAGAACCAAAACAGGTATACAGTGGTACCCCGGGTTACGAAATTAATTCGTTCCGCCGCCGCTTTCGTAACCCGAAATACTTCGCAAGCCGAAAAACCCATAGGCGCTAATGGGGAAAAGCCGCGATTTCGTGTGAAATAGCGCCGAAAAGCACCAAAAAATTTTTCGTAACCCGAAAAAACCTTCGTAACCCGGAACAGTTTTTTTAAATGGATTTTTTTCGTAACCCGGAAATTTCGTAAGGCGGCGCATTCGTATCCCGGGGTACCACTGTATCTACAAAGCTTGTGGTTCAAAGACTCACCTAATACATAACCTGGAGTTAACAGTGTATAGTGTGGTGATCACATCTGCTGTTGACAATAAATTATTTCAGGTGCTGAGGATAAAAAGGGAGTGTGAAGAGCTCCAAAAGCATCTCTCTAAACTGAGAGTAACAAATGAAAATATAGTAAAAAGAAGCAGGAAGTGATGCATACTGGGGCAAAAATATATATAAAAAATCCCAACTTCACATATACACTGATGGGATCTGAGCTGAAAGCATTTGACCAAGGGAACTAGTGGTCATGTTGATATCTTTTTAAAAAACACCATCCAGTGTGTGCTTGCTGCTGCTCCTGCAAAAAGACATATTCCAAGATTGAGCTTAATTAGAAAAGGAATCAGAGATAACATTGCTGATATCATATCATAATACAACTATAACTGAAATACTATATGGAATTCTGATTACTGAACCCAACAAGAATGTTGTAAAGATGGAAAATGTACAGAAAAGCCCACTCAGAATGAACAAAGAGCTGGAGCAATTCATCTACGAGGACAGGTTACAACATTTAGGGTTGTTTGGCCTGAGAAAAGGCCAAGTAAAAAACACAGATGTATAAAATTATGTATCTCTCATAACTCTAGAACTCAAGGTCATCCACTGACATGGAACAGTGGAAGATTCAAGACAGATAAATGTATAAAGCATAGTTGAATAGAGCATAGCAAAACTGTGGAATTTACTGGTACAAGATATATTGCTCCTTGCCAGCTTTGAAAGGAGACTAGATAAATTCATGGAGGATGTGCCCATCAATGGCTACTGGTGAGGAAGCTATATGTATATCGCATCCTATATCTGTGGCAGTATATATTTGTTGCTAGAGAGCACAGGATGAAGAGTACACTTGCATTAATGGTTTGCTAGTGGGCTTCCCCATAGACAAATGGTCGGCTGCTGTGTCAACATGATTTTGGACTAGATAGTTCTTCGGTTTAATTCAGCATGGTTCTTCTTATGTCCCTGTATCAACCCAAGTGTTGAAGACCTGGAAATTTCTGTGGGCTCTTGAAAGAACTCTTAAATTAAAATGAAAAGTCAAGAATAAAGAAAATATAACTTATGAAGATTGGCTGGTCTAGCCAATGAGCAGCAAAAGGCAGACTTCCCTTTTCTTTTCAGGAAGTCTCACACATCCTAATTAAAAACAAAACAAAGTCCATAAGATGGCCAACAAAAAAAAAAAAAAAAGGGGGGGGGTTAGTTGACTTTAGAACAAAAATGGTTTTTATATTTATAGAACCTAAAGGCTTAAACATAACACATTAATGTATAATAGAGTATCTTCCTCTTGTATTATGCATAAAAAGGTCACTTGAAGAACTGCTGTAGAGAGTGGTGAAATCTTCATTGGAAAGTGCAGAGGTTAGATGGCCACCTGTCAAAAAATGCTTTATTTTGGATTCTTTCTCTGGCAGAAGTTGGACTACATGACTTTTGGGATCCCTTCCAACTGTACGATTCTGCAACTTAGGCTTGAGCCATCAATGTCCCAAGGCCATAAAAATTGAGAGAAACTAGCTTCAAAGCATATTCAGTATACAAAAATCAGTGGGGGAACATACTTTGTGGATGCCACTCACTTCAAGGTTGACTCGGGAGATTATCGCACACATGGCAGGGCACCTTGTTGTGTGGCCTTAGCAGGAGCAACTCACAACTGTAGCAACAGTACTGGTGCTGAAGCCTCCTGCATCTCCAACCCTTTCTGAGGTCCGTGTCTACAAAGTAAGCTATGAAGTAACTACATTATACTTACACATCTTTCAGTTGTCTTTGAAACATATGGGTTCATGGCCTCATTCTGGCTGTAATTCTGACTTTTTTTAAATGTCAAGAGTTTATGGGACTGTGCAGAATGGCCATTAAGGCTGGCCTGGGGGTGGAGTCAGGGCATGGCATCCATATGATGCATGCTCTGACTCCACCACCATGGTGGCATGATGTTGCATGCCGCTCCACACGGAGGGCAGCATGATAATGCTCCTCTGGTGCTATGTTTACACAATGCAGCTCCAAAGGAGCACCTTAAAGCCACAGCACCATAGCTATCACACCCTTTCTAGGGCACAAAAAGGAGCTGCTTTTTGTGGCTCCTTTTTGCGCTCTGGAAAGGCTAGATTGGGGCTGCGGCATGCCTGATCCAGCACAGCTGGAGGTGTCTGCAGACTGCCCCTTAGGGGCAGTCTACACAGCCTTTATGATTTGATTTTCTTCATAGGCAGACTTGCATTTCATTTGTAAGAAGTACTGTGTGTCCACACTACCTTTACTATGTGACTGAAAGAGGAAGAGATTTTATTCCATCTAACAGAATATAAATTCCTGGTAAAAGTGGCCTATTTCTCAGTCTCTACAGTAGGAAATTGAATTAGTATGCTATTTTTATTTGATATATCTGCTTTTCTATTTTTCCTCTGTCCTCTTTAATAATATACTTTGTCTTCTATTAGAGTGCATTAGTTTTACTCCATATTTTTCAAGATGCTATTGCCTAAAAACATTTCTGGGGGCTTGATATTTAAATGCTATTTTGTGTCTAGGATGTGTTTTTGATATTCTTGTAACTGAAATTACCACACATTTAGTTCAATAGGGACATGTGGAAAGTGATGCTAGCAACTTCAGATTTAAGGGCCATTGTAAAAGCTGTTCAGCTTCCTTCAGTATCTCTGCACTAGGACATGCTCATCACTCACAACGTTTGCATCAAGTGGTTATTGGCTTACATGAAGGAGCCAGTCCAAATTAATCACCAGAGAGGAGTTTTCATATTATCCAGTAACACTCTCATACACAATGCTTTCCAATGAAGTTGCTTGACCGAGTGAAGTGCTGCGTCAACAAGTAATCAGTAATCAAGTGATAAAAATCAAATGTTGTGCAAGCATCTGCAGATCAGCCCTATGAATCATGGAGATTCAGCTACAACAGTCCCCTTCGTCTATCTCCAAAAATGGGCATCCCATAAATGTAGCTTTACACATGGTGGAGTCATTAGCTTGACAGATGGTTTTATGCATGTAAACACAGAAGGAGAAGCACTATTTGAAGCAAAACTGCTTCATAACAGGCTCAGTTCTCAATTTTATGAAATAATAAATAGGATAATGCCTTTGAACATACGCTGAATACTCTTCCATCACCAGGGAGGACCCGCTACAAGCCATTTGTCTGTTGATTGTTGAATTCAGATTCTACAGAGATTTTTTTAAAAAATCCTAACTGGTTTATTAGCAAGGCTTTATATAATTTACTAGCAAGGCCCTTAGCAGCAGCCTGCAGCAAGCAGTCTTCTTGGCATGCATACTCCTACTCAAAACGATGTAGTGTGTGTAGGAAGTGGTGGTTAGAAAATCTAGGGGTGCATCTGCACTATAGAAATAATGCAGTTTGTCACCACTGTCATGGCTCCATCCTATAGAATTCTGGGATTTGTAGTTTTGTGAGGCACAAACACTCTTTGGAGATTATCAGATGGGGGATGGGACATCCTTGTCCTGTCCTTTTCTTGTCCTTGTCCCATCCTTCCCACATGATCATGAGAAGGGCTTTCAGATGACGTAGCACTCATCTGGACATTGTCCCATCCGGGAAGCGCAAATGACAGCGAATGTGTGAAAGACTTTCATATGACGTTGCACTGTCCCATCAGTGAGGTAGAATTGTCCCATCCTTGCCCTTCATTTTGCATTAATGGAAGAACCCACTAATGCAATTCCATTTCACTGACAGGTTTATGACAGGATCAGGGAGGTTTCCAGATGTTGTTATGGTCAATTAAATTTCAAAGGAAAATGCCACCAAAGTCTGCTCTCACCATCAACTTTGTTAAACCTGAATAGATGCATTCATTTCTTTTTGTGTCTGGGTGAGATTTTGAGATATCTTGAAAAACAGTTGTTGAGTAAGTGTGCATGCAATCTGAGAGTGCACATCCAAGAATACTTCTGCTGAAGTTGATCCTTTAAATGTGACAGCTAAAGTACTGGATAATAAACTAGCAAGAATGATTTACAGATTCCTACCCTTTGTTGCTTCTCAAAATCTTTGTTGCTGAGTCAGAATGGAAAGGCTTCATCTATTTATATGTATCCTAAATTTCTCTTGGTAATGAGAACAAAGGCATCTTGCAACATATTTAAAAACAATATAGATTAAACCTGTACAAAAGGTTAAATAAAGCTATGAATATAAAAGTTAAAAATGATTAAACAATTTATAAAGTTAAAAACATTAAACATTGAAAATATTAGAAATTATTTATTAAAAGCCTATATACAAACATTAAAAATAGCACCACACAGCATTAAAAAAAGCCCACTCCAGTCAGTTTCTAAAAGCCTGTCATCATAATAATGTTTTAAGTTGTGAATTTAAAAGATATCAAGGACAAGGCCTCCCTAGGGTTGGAGTTCCAAAGTCTGGGGGCAGCCACAATGTTACTTATACATTGTAATTCCAGTATACAGTATCACTGAATGTAATGGCACGAACTGTGACATAAACAGCTAGCCAAATTAAAATTGCAGCACTCACTGTAAGAATCTGGTTTCCTTGAATAGGTATTGCATGAACCTAGGCAAATACTTCTACTTCTCATAAAATGCAGAATTTGTTTATGAGCAGTTCATTGCTGCACAGTAGTGTGATTGCATAGTTGGCATTTATAAAAGGATTGAGCAAATTCAGGGTCATCCCAAGTTATTTTACTGCCTGAGGTTGAATAGCAAATGATGCATTTTCCTCTTGTCAAGTTGCATAGTAACCAAGATTGTCCAACTTTCTTTGGCAGGAAAATCCAACAGTTGCCTCTCCCTGGGCCGGAAAAACAACAACAACTCCTCACCATCATAATATATTAACCAACTAACAATTTGCTGGCCTTTCATGAGATCCCAAATGAACTGCCTAAGGAGATCATCTAATTCACAGATGAGAGACCCATCAATAATAATAAGTCTGCCTGTGACTAAGATGGAACTACAAAATACACTTGGATGCCCTCCAACTGTCCCGATCTGACAGGGACAGTCCTGTTTAATCCTCCGTTGTCACAGCTTTTCAGCTGCTTTTAAAATATCCTGGTGTCTCCTTCTATTTCTCCCCTTTGCTGTTGGCTTACATGGAGGCCTGCCCGTGCCTATTTTTCCATTGGAGGGAAGCCTCAGCCGCCAAACTGCATGGCTTCCCACTAGCGGGGAAAAACCCTGCAAAAAGCGGGATTTTTCTGCCGTGGCAGCCTAACAAGTGCGCCACTGGCTTGGGTCCAAACTATCTTAGAGACCGCCTCCTCCCGTACAATCCTCCCCGCGCTCTCCGGTCCTCTGGGAGGAACTTACTGCAGCCTCTAAAATCTAGGCTTGCGGAAACCTCCCAGAGGGCGTTCTCTGCTGTCGCCCCCAAACTCTGGAACGACCTGCCGGATGAGATCCGTCAGATAACATCATTAGACAGCTTTAAAAAAGCGGTCAAGACGGATCTCTTCCGGCAGGCCTTTCCAGATTAACCATCCCGGCCCAGGTTCCCTGATTCCCTCATTCCTCCCGTGGCCCCATCTTAGAGATGGTTGAGGATCAACAGAGGGATATCAGGGTTTTTAGTTTTTAGTTTTAATTGCTGTTTTTATCCTTGATATTGTATTTTTAATATGTTATACTATTTAATACTGTCTTAAGGGAGGGAGGGATAAAGTGTTTTTAATTGTCATATTTTATATTTTACTGTTGTTAACCGCCCGGATTGGTTTGCCAGAGGGCGGTATACAAATAAATATTATTATATTATTATTATTATTAAGTGCTGCGTGGTGCTGTGCAGACGCCGCACAGCACTTACGTAACAATGGCAGCGTCCGTGTATACAGGGTGCCACCATTGTTACGCCCTCGTCACATGTGAGGGTTGCAGGGTGCATGGGCACTCTGCCCCCCAGGCAACCCTCGCACGTGACGAAGATGTCACAAAGCCAGGTATGTACCGGGCCTCAGTTAACTCAACAGGGAAAGTGAAGAATCTTGTCCTTTCCTGAAGACTCAGGCAAAAGCAAACTACTGCAGCCTCTCCTGGTTTGTGTGTTCTCATTAATAACTTTTGGCATCTTGACCACACTCTGATCTTGTTTGGCTGCATATGTCCTGGTTTCCATTTTTGAACTCAATTTGCAGCATTTAAAGTAAACTGAAGACAAAAGGAGCAAGTGAGAGGAGAAGAAAGAAAATGGGACTTTTTTAAACAGTGGAAAAGTGGGACAATAGAGGATTAATTAGGACTGTCCTGCCAGGTTGGGACATTTGGTGGATATGAAGTAGGGGTCCTTTTCAGTAGTTCTATTCTGGCTATGATTAATATTAGGTTTAGCCTTATGTTTTTATGTTGCAGTTGCTTTATTATAATAGTATATTGGCTTGGATCATAGCTTCTAGGAAAGAAGTTCTGTTCATAGAACAAAGGTTTCCCACTTATTACAGGCTTCTGCTGTTGTGCAAGACCCCCGAAAATGTACCTCTGAAGGCTGGCAGATCCAACAAAATGACAAAGAATAACAGCTGGGAAGTAGGGACTGGGGGAAATGGCATAACCAAACAAGGCCGTTGCAGTTTGACACTGTTTGGCTCGCTCAGTGCTATGGAATTCTGGGATTTGCAGTTTTGTGAGCTATTTGACCCTTTCTGTCAGAAATCTCTGGTGCCACAACAAAGTACAAATCCCTGGATTCCATAGAATGGAGCCATGGCAGTTGTGTCAAACTACAGCACAGATGCAGCCCAAGAAATTGTTTATGCTGCATATTTTCTTTCTATTATGTTGTGAACTGGTTTTGGGACAAAAGTTGGAAAACTGGGTTGATTCTCAACTGGAGCACTTTGAGCTCCTTAAATTTAATGGATCTTAATGAGGAAGCCACATGTAGGGATTGCACTGACACAAAATATATTAAAATAAATGTTGTTGAAGGGAAATAATTCGGTTCTTGACATAGCTCTATGTACAAGAATCTTGCTCTATTATATTTGATTGAATAAAATGCCAGCATGCCAGTCATTTCAAAACTTTATTTCTTGGAGTAGGTGTAACATATCCTATCATGTCTAATTACAGAGTTGAGTGTTGCTTTATATTTGACAGCACTATTCTTACTGTACTTAAAATTTGCCCTTCACATTTAATTAACTGACACTTTCAAATTCACTTAGCAGTTGAGATTTAAATAAGATAGAAAGTAACAATATTATGGGCCAGTATTCTATAAATACTGTGACATGGGAAACAGACTTCAGTTCCAATCATGAATACCAATACCAGTAAGCAAATACCTATGAATATAGTGGGACTTTAATTCTGAGTAATTGTACAAAAGACTGCACTATCAGTGTCTCTTGCAAATCAAGGAGTGACACATTCAAATTCTCATCATTATTATTAATTTTAGGAATTTAAGACACACTACCTCTACATGATAGAGCACTGCAAATTTATCTGTAGATGCAACTACAATCACACTGCAACAGGGAAGCAGAATAATGAGTGAGCAGAGGGAAGAAAAGAAGTGATGTGAAGGAGTGAAAAAATAAGAAAGTTGATGGGAAACCCCAAAAGTACATCTTTTATTTCCCCCTGTTACCTAAATTGCAGGGGGTCCCAAGAGGCCACTCCCCAATTGTATTAAATGGGAAAATTCATTCAGCTCAATAGGAAGCAGCGAGACAGTTTTGGTAACATAAAGCTGAAATCTTAAGCAATTCCTTTTCTTTCAGCATAGCCACATTTGGTTGCTGCGGCGCAGTTACGCAGAAAAGAGAGGCGGTTCCTGGCTGCCTCTTTCTGGCGGTCTGTATCCCGCCTGAATTTCTTTTGTTCAGGCACATGTATTTATAGCAAGAAATGGGTCGTGGGGCAGTGTTTCAAATGGCTATTCCAAGATTTAAATGACTTTCCCAGGAGGGAAGAATAGAATGAGATCTGAAGAAATCACCAGACAATTGATGTGAATGTCCTCAAACAAAAAGAGTTTCGTTCTCAGATGGAAAATCCCTTTGTCTGTGGTATGCAAGCAGTCACCAGGTCCAGCATTTACTAGCACACTCAATGAAGGGATTATGCTGATTACAATTTTGAGTAATCTAATCTTGGCTAAGTGTTTCGGCTTTTCCCATGGTGAGCCATCCGGATTTTCAAATATGGTATGGCTGATTTCCTGTGCTGTATCTGCCTAAAACACTCCTTTTTGATATTAATTTGATATCAAGGGTCAAAGAGGGGTGACTGAGGGCTGGATCCTGGGGTAACACCCCTATTTCTTCCAAAATCTCTTGTTTTCCCAATAGTCTGGGTTCTATGTTGTTGTGTGCCTTCAAGTCATTTCTGACTTAGGGGGCCCTAAAGTGAAATTATCACAGGGTTGTCTTGGCAGAATTTGTTCAGAGCAGCTTTGCCTATGCCTTCCTCTGAGGTTGATAGAATGTGACTGTGCAGGACCTCCTCTCAAAGCTCAGATTACCTTTACCTCTTATCCACAAAAGCGCCTTTAGTCATTGACATGTGGCTTGCATTTACCTTAATAACACAAATTGAAGTGTATAATGTGTATAAAGTGTATAATGTGTAATGGCCAGGGTTCCAAGTGTCCCGCAAACCAGTTCAGTGTTTAGGTAGCGTGCCTGCCTTTAAAAAAATAGTTTATAGAAATCACTCAGAGAGATATCTGTTGTAAAAAATGAACAGTAACTTTATTAAATATCATTAAGAAAGTATCTTATGTAGGTTACTAGTGTGGTTGCTTCAAGCTTAGTGTGGTTACATTAACAACAATTGCAGGCTTTTAAATATTCTGTGTCTACTCACTCATAGTAAGAATACCAACTAGACCTGTCTAGTCTAACTGAATTATAGTCCCATCTGGACTAACTGAAATGAACTCATCTCCTGTCAGAATCCTTACTTGATCTTACTGAAAACCTCTTCTCTCTCTTTCTCTTGATTCAATGGGCCTGCTCTATTCAGGAGTAGCAACAGACCAGTGTCATTCTTTGCACTTATTTTTCACTTCCATTGAAAGTTCATTCAGAAAATCATATATATTAATAAAAACCTCCACTGTCCTATTCTAGAGCTCATCATGGACAATTATTTTATAACTACTGTATGTGGGTTTTCTATACAGTTCCACTGGATGGAACACGTGCATAGCTTTGTTTTTGTGGTTTAATTATCTGTAAGTTTTATAGTTTGTAACTTCTAATGGGATGTTGTTACTGTTTTGTCGGTAATACGTGTTATGTTGGGTTTTTATATTGTATCACTTCTTGCTGTACACCGCTGTGATCTAATTTGGAATAGCATTGTATAAATAAATAAATAAATAAATAAATAAATATTATTATTATTATTATTATTATTATTATTATTATTATGACTAAAGCTGAAACAAAGATCATGACTGGTGCTCAAACAAAATTTATGCCCCTCCATAAATTTTCCTGGGCTGTTTTTTTTTTCTTTAAAAAAATTATTTCCAGCACATTTGGTAACTGAAACTTTTAGAATAATATTTTTTTCCTGGTAGTTGAAGTGAGTGTCTACACAAAAACGTGGCAAGGAATAAAAGGGGCCAAAGTACCATGATTCACCACTGTTCAAAATCTGGTGAAAACTAGCACTGGTTTTTCATAGAGTAAACTTTCTGTTAAATTTCTCAAAACACTGGGATTATATGGTTTTTTAAAAAATAAAAATATAAGAAATCATTGTACAATGGAAAAAATGTAGTACTGGAATAAACAAAAGAGGTTACTGCATCTTGAAGTGAAAAGGGCACCACCTATGCACAGTACCATGAAAATGCCATTGTTTTAAAGACAGGCATTTAAAAATGTATTAAAGATTATTGGCATGGTCATAAGGTGCTAAAACAATATTAAAAAGCAACAGGTTTATAAACTGAATTATATTTTACTGTATGTCAATTATTTTTATGGTATCAGATTTTTCAAGGACTTACCTTAAATAAAGGTCATTTCATAATTGAAATTCCTTTTAGTTGATCTGGCAATATAATGCATGTACACTGATGGAGGGGGAGTTGTACTGATTAAAATTATTATCACATGAACTTTAAAACCATCTCAAGCAACCTAAACTGCAGCTGGGATGTGGGATGGAGGCAGGGATTATTGCATGCTAAATTGCTGCCCAATCATCACCTGCCATCAGCCCCATTCCCAGCTGAGCTCTGCCAGCACTTTTTCAAAGCCGGAAAGCTTCCGATTTCGAAAAAGTGCTGGCGGAGCATGGCTGGGATTCGGCTTGGTCCCGAGCTGATGGCGGACAATGATTAGGCAGTGATTTAGCATGCGATAATCCCTGCCTCCATCCCACTTCCAAGGTGCAGCCAGGGACACTTGAGACGGGTTTAAAGTTCATGCGATAAGCATGAACCCAGTGTCATGTGGGTGATCTGGACAGAAGCTAAAAGGAAGTTAGTAATGAAAGAGTCTTGTATTATTCAGAAATGGATATGTACAGATGTTTGCAGTGTGAAGGGGAGGCAATGATCGTGGAGCTCATATTTTGTGAAGAACGAATGCATTTCAAAAATGTAAATATTTATTTGCTCATTATTTGGCTCCTAGATTACTGGTGTGGGGGCTAACAGGACTGTTTTTTTTCTGTATGCCGGTATGCATTCTTCATGAAGAAGTAAAATGTTATCTAGGAATGCTAGATGGAAGTAACTGGCTGACAAGGTGAAAGCCTGCTTCAGAGGGGAAAACCATCTATTTGTGAAATCCTGGAAATAGGATGAAGCTTTCAATGAAGGTGGAAATGCAAGTTGTGCATAAAAGGATTAATAATAATAATAATAATAATAATAATAATAAATTGTTTATTTGTTAACCGCTTTTCCTACAATCAAAGCGGTGTACAATATCGTTAAAAACAAACATTAAGAACAATTAAATATCCATATCTAAATAAATATTAAAAGAAGTGAATTGAAACAAGATTAAAAACATATAATAAACTATTAAACCATGAATTACTATTTATCAAGACAATGGGGGGGGGGAGATGGTCTCAGATGGAATTGGGAGGGTAGGCTTGTAGGAAGAGATGAGTCTTTAGAGCCTTCTTAAAGGCTTTCACCGTTCCACTGAGGCGAATCTCTTCCGGTAGGGCATTCCATAGAGAAAGTGCCACTGTTGTGAATGCCCTTTGTTGTGTGATCGCCAGTCTCACTTTAGGGTAGCTAAGTAAGGGTTTTCCTGTAGATCTGAATGTGCGGGGGGGATTATGTAGGGAGAGGCGTTCCCTCAAGTAACCCGGGCCCAAGCCATTTAGGGCTTCAAAGGTGATAACCAACACTTTGTACTGGGACCGGAAACAAATTGGCAGCCAATGTAGAGATTTTAAAATAGGTATTATATGTTCGGACCTCGATGTCCCCGTAATTAGCCAGGCTGCTGCATTTTGAATCGATTGAAGTTTCCAAACCTGATACAAAGGTAGCCCCATGTAGAGCGCATTGCAGAAATCCAAATGAGAGGTTACCAGTGCATGTACTACTTTTTCTAGGTCCCCCCGGTCCAGACAGGGACGTAGTTGGCATATCAGCTGAAGCTGATACCAGGCACTCCTGGCCATCGCATCTACTTGAGATGATAACTGTAGAGATGGATCCAGGAGTACTCTCAAACTACGCACTTTGTCCTTCAAAGGGAGTTTAATCCCGTCAAGGACTGGATGGGAAATTTCCCTGCCCGGGCTAGGGGAACCTATCATGAGTACCTCTGTTTTCTCTGGATTCAATCTGAGTTTGTTTTTCCTCATCCAGCCCATTACTGCCCCCAGGCAGGCATCCAGAGGAGAGATGCCGTCCTTAGTCACTGTATCAGTCGGAGACACGGAGAGATAGATCTTGGTGTCATCAGCGTACTGATAACACTGGGCTCCATGGCTCCAGATGATCTCTCCCAGCGGCTTCATGTAAATATTAAATAGTATGGGGGACAAAATGGCGCCCTGTGGAACACCCGATGTAAGCTCTCTTTTCCGAGAGCAGCTGTCCCCCAGCCTCACCATCTGGAACCTTCCTGAGAGATAGGACTGGAACCACTGGAGTGCAGTGCCCCCGATACCTAATTCTCCCAGGTGTTCCAGAAGGATACCATGGTCGATGGTATGAAAGGCCACTGAGATGTCCAAGAGCACCAACAGTTATATCTCCTCTGTCAGTGGCCAGACGGAGGTCATCGACTAAGGAGACCATGGACGTCTCAACTCCGTAACCCGCTCTGAAGCCAGTTTGAAATGGGTCAAGATAATCAGTTTCATCCAAGACTGCCTGGAGCTGAAAAGCAACTGCCCTCTCAATCACCTTGCCCAAGAATGGTAATAGGGAGACCGGTCTATAATTGCTCATAGATAGGGGATCAAGGGAAGGTTTCTTCAACAGAGGCCTTACGAGAGCTTGTTTCAAGGATGTTGGAATAGTACCTTCCCAAAGAGATGTGTTTATTATTTGATGAAGAGCAGATGTTATAACATCTCCTCCCTCCATGGTCAACCAAGAAGGGCAAGGGTCAAGAGGGCAAGTCGTCTTTTTCATGCATCCAAGGAGCTTGTCTATGTCCTCGGTACTCACAAACTCGAATTGATCCAGAATAACCTTGTTACCAGAGGCGCTGGATTTATTTATCTCATACCATATCTTAGTGGCTTTAATGTAGCAATAGCATTTTAATGTTTATTTTCTATGGCAACGTGATTGTAAACCTGCACTTATGCTATAATCTAGTAATCTTAATATATTAACTATTCATATGTTCAAAAATACAGCTTTAAATAACTACTGAAAAAGTAGAATAATAGAATCATAGAGATGGAAGAGACCAAAAGGGCCATCCAATCCAATCCCCTGCCATGTAGGAAGACATAGCCAAAACACTAAAAGCACACAAAGCACAAAGTCAAAGGTGGAATCTCTTTTTCTGTAGCTTGAATCCGTTGCTCTGTATCCTAGTATCTGGATCAGCAGAAAACAAGCTTGTTCCATCCTCAATATGACATCCCTTCCAGGTTATTGAATTATCCTCTTTAGATAGACTTGGTGAGAAATAATTCAGTGGAAATGTTTAAGAAAACGTGTAGTCCATTTATAGAGTATATTAATCAGAAAAGAGGAGATATCAGTTGTGCAGGATTTAAAATATAAAATAATAAAAATAATAATAAAATTTATTTGTATCCCGCCCCTCTGAGAACAATCGGGGCAGCTAATGAGTTAAAAATGCAAAACATATCAAATCCCTAGTACCCTCCCCCCCTCAAAAAGGTATTAAATCTAATAAAGAATTAAAACCATACAAGTTAAAACTGACCCAAGGGTCAAACAACATGACAGTAATAAATGGGAGCGGCGATATCTCTTTATAGGAGTTTCTTGAGGCCGGGTTCTCTATTCTGGAAATGCCTGCCGGAAGAGATTCGTCTTAACAGCCTTTTTAAAGCTGTCTAAGGATGTAAGCAGACAGATCTCATCCGGCAGGCCGTTCCACAGTCTGCGAGCGACGATGGAAAATGCCCTCTGTGAGGTAGCCGAAAGCCTAGATGTTTGTGGTTGAAGTAGGCCTCTCCCAGAAGACTGGAGTGTGTGGGGAGGATTATAGGGGAGAAGGCGGTCCCGAAGATAGTTTGGACCCAAGCCATTTAGGGCTTTAAAGGTAATAACCAACACCTTGTACTGGGCCTGGAAACTAATAGGCAGCCAGTGGAGGGACTTTAGAACGGGAGTAATATGGTCTCTCCTAGATGTTCTGGAAATTACTCTGGCTGCCATATTCTGTACTAGTTGCAGTTTCCGGACCATGTACGAGGGTAGCCCCATGTAGAGCACGTTACAGAAATCTAGACAGGAGGTTACCAGCGCATGCACAACTGTCTCGAGATCCCTTACTTCCAGGAAAGGGCGCAGCTGGCGCATCAGCTGAAGCTGATAACAAGTGCTCTTGACTGTCGCATTTACCTGATTCAACATTTGGAGCGACGAATCAAGGAGCACCCCCAGACTGCGAACTTAGTCCTTGACGGAGAATGTGACCCCGTCCAGGACCGGAAGTTGCAACCCGATACTTGGTTTCTGGGCCGCTACCGTGAGCTGCTCCGTTTTGTCTGAATTCAGTCTCAATCTGTTTTTCCTCATCCAGCCCATTACTCCCCTTTATAACTAAAATATTTGTTAGAAAAAACTCTTTGTTATGGGTGATGTCTCGCGCTGCCGGTGGTTTGAACTGGTACCAATTGGAACAGATGCAGTCTTCTCTGCTACTCAGGAACAAAGTAACTTCAACACAGATTTTCACTCAAATGAGGGTTTATTGACTTTGTTGCTATTTACACTTTTACAGCAGGCTACTATACATCCATACTCTTTCAGAGTCCATGCTAGAAGCTTGAATGTGACATCAATCTTTGTTCTCTCAAAAGATCAACCTTCCCACCAAGTGGACACACCTCTTTCCCATGAAGTCACCATGCTACACAAGAGCATAACAATAATACATTTGTTTATATTATGTCTCAGCAAATGTCCTTGAAGACTTGTTCTTCCAGGCCTAGGCTTTCTGGCCTTCAACAGGAACCATTTTAAACCTTAGTTAACCATTGACACATCTGAACATTTTCAATACAAATTAGAAATATATTTTAACAATATTTTAGTTCATATTATTTTTAATCATAATTCATGATTATGAAAGAAAAGTTAATAGTACTTGTTATTATAATTAGAAGTTAAAAATTAAATATACATGAAGATTAGAGAGGAGAAATTATATATTAATGTAGAAAGCAGAGGGAAGCAGGAAGCTAAATTTTAATTTTTGCATATTAAAGTTTCACATTTGTTTAGTTGTTTTGTTTTGTGGGTTTGATTTGTCTATTCATGTTTATTTTTTAATAAAGAAATTATTTTTTTAAATAAAATTACATCCCTTCAAATATTTAAACATGGCTATCATGTCACCCCTTAACCTTCTCTTCTCCAGGCTAAACATACCCAGCTCCCTAAGCTATTCATCATAGGGAATGGTTTCTAGACCTTTCACCATTTTGGTCACCCTCCTCTGATCACACTCCATTTTATCAATATTCTTCTTGAATAGTGGTGCCCAGAACTGGACACAATATTCCAGGTGAGGTATGACCAAAGCAGAATAGAGTGGTATGATTGTTTCTCTCAATCTAGAAACTATGAAAATTTTTATACCAGCTCTTCCGTATATACTCGACTATAAGTCGAGAAATTTATGCCCAAAAATTGCCCCTAAAATCTTGAGTAGACTTATAGAAGGGTCAGTGCAGCAACAGTGCTTAGAAAGGTCATATAAGAAGAAAGCCTGGCACCCCAATCTCAATTGAATTCCTCCCCCTCCAGTCCATTTGCAAGCCTTTCCTTCCTATCCTATCGCAAAAACTCCCCTTTGAAAAGCACTTGCCTAGTCCGTTTGCAAGGCTCTCCTTCCCTTCTCTGTTTGCAAGGCTCTCCTTCTCTGGTCCGTTTTCAAAGCTCTCATCCCATGGTCCCTTTTGCAAGGCTCTCCTTCCCTGGTCCCTTTTGCAAGGCTCTCCTTCTCTGGTCCCTTTTGCAAGGCTCTCCTTCCCTGGTCCCTTTTGCAAGGCTCTCCTTCCCTGGTCCGTTTTGCAAAGCTCTCTTTCCCTGGTCCCTTTGCAAGGCTCTCCTTCCCTGGTCCCTTAGCAAGGCTCTTCT
Organism: Sceloporus undulatus; assembly: GCF_019175285.1. Taxonomy (NCBI): domain Eukaryota; kingdom Metazoa; phylum Chordata; class Lepidosauria; order Squamata; family Phrynosomatidae; genus Sceloporus; species Sceloporus undulatus. Next base: position 115,837,970 of record NC_056522.1, on the reverse strand, counting down.
TCCCTGGTCCCTTTGCAAGGCTCCCCTGGTCCCTTTGCAAGGCTCTCCTTCCCTGATCCCTTTGCAAGGCTCTCCTTCCCTGGTCCCTTTGCAAGGCTCTCCTTCCCTGGTCCCTTTACAAGGCTTTCCTTCCTATGGGGAAAACTCCCCAATGAAAAGCACTTGCCTGGTCCGTTTTGCAAGCCTTTGCTTCCTGTGGAAACAAATCTCCATTTAAATTCACTTGCTTCCTAGAGGCCCAGAGACGGAGACGGACAGAAGTGGTATTTCCCCCTTTCCATCCTTCCTTATGGCTCCCTAAGTTTTACCCTTGACTTATCCACAGGTCATATCAAAATCCAGGATTTTGATCCTGAAACCTTCTCTCGACTTATACATGAGGTCGACTTATACATGAGTATATACGGTAAGCGCTGGTAATTCACCTCTAAAACATTGAGGAAGCGTGTGTGTGTGAAAGCCTGGCATGCTTCCTCAATGTCAAAGAATTGTCAGCTCCCACCAGCATCACTGAATCTTTCCAGGAGAGGAAATTTCCTCTGAACGCAAAGTTTCTGGAAGTTAGTAAACTAGGAAATTCCCTCTCCTGGAATAATTCATTGACGCTAGAAGGAGCCAACGATTCCCTGACGTTGAAGAAGCGTGCCAGGCTTTCACACACCCGCACTTTCTCAATGTTTTAGAGGTGATTTACCAGTGCTTAAGAGCTGGTTCCCTGACGTTGAGGAAGTGTGCCAGGCTTTCACACACCCGCACTTTCTCAATGTTTTAGAGGTGATTTACCAGTGCTTAAGAGCTGGTAAGGAAATCTTCCATATTTCTATTGATGCAGCCTAGAATTGCATTGGCTTACTTAACTGCCACATTACATTGCTGACTCATGCCTGTGGTCCACCAAGACTCCTAGCACTAAAACACTGTACTGCCATGTAATGGTTTCCAGCAAATACTTTCTAATATCAGAAATGATTAAACAGAGGCTCAAATCAACTTTGTGAGTGTTGCAGCACCAGAAAGATGCAAATTTCTGCATCTCCCTTCTTGGTAGAGTGATTCAATTCTGCTCAAAAACCAGATCTAAATTGTTTACCAAATTTCTGGATCAGGCCCCTTACGTACATGGGAGCATGCTGTGGCAACGTGGAGAAATTAGCAGGCATACCTCACGTGTTTCTGGCCAGAGTAGCCATGCACTGGAATAACTGTGCCCTGGGTAGCGTTGCCATTTCAGTATCATTCCAGGCCTTGAGGTTTATGGGCCAGCATATGAAACTCTTGCACAGAGAATAGCTCACCAACACTGGAAAATTTGTACCCTCATTTCTCACCTGGAGATGACCCATGAAGGTTGGAGACTCAGGGCCAAACCCTGAAATCTGACAACCTTAACCCCGGGGGAAATTTGAAATGGGAGCCTTAGATGGGACAAAAAGAGTGGCTAGAGGCCACTCCCACCCCAATCGCTGCAGGACTGTGGCAACTGCATGCACCAAGCCCTGATCTGGGCCACCGCTGCAGTCCTGAGCCAACTGCTAAAAAGAAGCAGTCTTTGTCCGCTCCTATTTAGTCCTGCTCTTCCAGGTTGGGGCAGGCTCAGTGTGCCTTCCAGTCACATTTGGAGTGTGTGTTGTGTAAACACCATGCCCCCAATGCAGCCCAACAGCAGACCTTTTGGCCTGCTTGTTTTGAGCCATTCAGATATGTTTAAAAAAAGTGGGGATCTGATGCCACTGTCTTAAATCATAGTAAAGGGAACAGAGGGATTTACTGGGTTTCTATTTTGCTATACTTTTTCTCTGTTTAGAAATCTCATTTTAATTATTTTAATTAAAAGACTGCCAGCAAATATCACATTTGTTCCTGAAGATTTGGGGTTATTGTGTGTGTGTGTGTGTGTGTGTGTGTGTGTATGTGCCTTCAAATCATCTATCAACTTACAATGACCCCATGAATTTCATAGGGTTTGCTTAAGCAAGGAATACACAGAGAGGTTTTGCCAGTTCCTTCCTCTGAAACATAGCTTACAGCATCTGGTATTTGCTGGCAGTCTTCCACCCAAGTACTAACCAGGCTGACCCTGTTTGGCTTCCAAGATGAGAGGGAAGCTGGTGCATTATGGTATTTAAGATCATAGTGGTTTCATAGTACAGTAGTTTGAAAAGATGAAAGAGAAATGGACAGATTAGAAAATAATTAAAACGAGATTTCTAAATAGAGAAAAAGTATAGCAAAATAGAAACCCAGTAAATCCATCTGTTCCTTTTACTATGATCTCAAAGTAGGAAAGTATGGAGTTGTGTTTTGTTTTTTACATTACTAGGATATCTGTACTATACACTATAGTAGCTTGATTCAACTTCTTTAACTTTCATAGAGCCATCCTAAGGAATCCTGAGACTTGTAGTTTGTTAAAGTCCTTTACAATTCTCTGGGGACAGCAAAGGCAGGCAGGACTCAGTAATCTCCATGCATTGTACATTGTTGATTTTCTGTTACGTTTTGGATTATGTTCTAAAAATTTGGAAAAGGAAGACTGTCACATTGTTTGCCAGCTAGCTCTCTATAGCTGACAGTTATACAGGTGGCTGGATATAGACCTCAGGCTGGCTTTAAAGATGATCTTTGTGCATTTCAGTGGCCTACCCCATTTATCCAGTTGTCTGCACTCAGCACTAGAGATGATAGTGAATAGCATTGTAGCAGGTGTCCAGTGGAGCCCTGCCTGAACAAGAGAGGATTCAGTCCAAAACAATCAATCACCAGGAAACAATGAATAACTAACTACAGGGAGCGCTTTAGCATTTGTAAAGAGTTTTGTGAGAGTGGCATTGTCCAAAGGATCCGCATGCATCCCTACATTCAAATTATTTGATGAAATTGGTTCTTGTTATCTCACCCAATGCATTAGGCTGACAAGAGCTTGGCTTTATAATCACTCTCATCAATCTTTCACCCACCATATAATTTTATTTACTTTCCTTTTGTTAACTTGTCTGTCAAAGTTACTCAACCTTTTCGCAGTAATAAAAACTTCCACTTCACATAAACCTGAGGTAGGCTGTAACTAAAAATGGCTGCCTGGAACAGTCGAGTGAGAAGTAATTGAGCTTTCTAAACATCAGCTGGAAAGGGCGGGGGAGGACAGTTAAACACAAGATATTATATAATTTACTTTTCCAGCAACTTTTAATGTCTCTATATCTATATAGGGAATGGCTACAGCTCCATTGTGAAACACCTACTTTGCATGCAAAAGATCCTAAATTCAGTCCCTGACATCTCCACTAGGACTCAGAAAGAAAGCTTCCTGAAACCCCAGAGAGCTCTTTCCAGCAATACTGAGCTGGATAGACAAATGGGATAATTTCCTGTACATACATATAAAATCATGTTCACATGTTATACATAGGATTATTCATCATGTTGTTACTGCTGTGTGTCTTCATGTCATTTCCAACTTATGCCAACCCCACGACAATTAGAACCAGGATGGTGTAGTGGTCTGAGTGCTGGGTTATGACTATGGAGACCAGGATTTGAATTCCAGATTGGCCATGCTGGGGGTTTGCATGGCCAATACAATTTTAGGTTGCATCAACAGAAGTATAGTGCCAAGTGGCTGCCCAGACATGGGCAGCTTCAAGACACTCTGGTGGCATGGTATTTATATGTCGCCCACTGCCAGAGTGTCTTGAAGCTAAACACACTCTCTCTGAGTATGGTGGAGTCTCCTTCTTTTTAAACAGAGGTTTTCAAACAGAGGCTGGATGGCCATCTGTCAGGGGTGCATTGATTGTGAGTTCCTGTATGGCAGGGGAATGGACTGGATGGCCCTTGTGGTATCTTCCAACTGTATGATTCTATGATTCTATAATAAGGTTAAGTTCAAACTTACAATTCATATAAATCTAAGCATATTGATGCATGCTAAATGGGAAATATAAATGCCACAGGGTTCAGTGGGAATTATTTCTACAAGATCGGGCTTCTGTAGCAAAGTTCTCTGTAGGAGTCCTTAAAATATAGTATTCTCATGTTTGTTGCTACAACAGCTGAAACAGCAAGCTTACATGCTTTTAAAAATACATATAAGTGCAAGAGACATTTCAGGCTTAAACAGATGGCTAGCTTAAGCAGGCATGTTTCAACAGATGGTTACCACACTGTTCTGTTTAAAAATACTGGTTTGCTTGGTTTTAAAATTTGGACTAAATATTCTTCACATACATAGCTCATCTCCCCAATACCTTAAAAGGTCTCTGAACTAATAGAATGTAACTATTTCTCTCCTGGGCATTTCATTTTCTACCTACCATCACTCCTTGGAGATTATTACACATAGCTTTTAACCCATGATTAGATTTGGGGAAAAAGCAGCTTTGGCAATATTTATCACATGATGCCACCACATTGGGGGGGGGGGGTTGCTGTTATGAAAGGGTGTCATTTGGTGGTTATGGAAGAAAACTGCAGAAGAATGGTGTAGCTTCCAGACATAAAGTCTAAAGAATTCCCACTGTGCCTTATGTATGTTTAAGTTGACTTTAACGTATGAAAACCCTATTATAGGATTTTCTTGGCAAGATTTATCATTCAGAGGAAGTTTGTGATTGCCTCCTATGAGTTTAAGGGAGTACAACCTGCCCAAGATCACCCAGAGGATTTCCATGGCTGAGCAGAGATTTGAACTCTGGTCTACCAATATCCTAGTTCATCACTCAAATCACTACATCACCCTGGCTCTAGAAATTGGCTAGCAGTACCCATGTCCTCTCCTGACTTGTTTCCATCCATGCAGATTGATTGCATACTGGTGGTGTCACATCCAATGACTGTCATTCCCCAAACAAGACTAGGAAAGATTCCTGTCTGAAACCCTGGAGAACTTCTACCAATCAGTGCAGATAATGCTGAGCTAGATGAAGTAATGGTCTGATTCACTGTAATCTGCAGTGTTACAGTGAAGGACCCCCTGGCAACCACAGAAGCCCTTCCTCTCTTCTGTTGCTATGTAGCAACTGAGAAATAGACAAGTGTATCAGCACACATTTTAAGTATGTTATATCACAAAATATTCTACTAATTATCTCTTGTGTGCTAGTTGTTTCATCTATAAACATAATCTGAGGAGTTTCGGCAGATATGGCAAATTTCCTAGGCTAAAAGCACTTCTGTATGAGAGATAATACCAAAGAAAATAACCCAAGCTTCCATTATGCACACTGGGTAAGAATCCTTGTAGTTTTTCAGAGCAGACAGCACAATGACTAATATTTAGAAGAAAGAAGAAGATAGTGGGAAAAGAGGGAGGCCATGCTGTAGGTGAACTGATTCACTCAAGGAAGATCCAGCCCTGCATTACTGAGACCAAAGCAGGGCAGTTGATGGCCAGGGCTCTTAAAAGGACTCTATAAATCAAAATCGTATTGACATCAAATAAGAACAACAATATATGGTTATTACATGGAAATATTACTGAACTTTTTTTTTTCATACAGGTTGGACCTCCCTTTGTTACCCTGGATACAGAACTGTTCTGGGGAGGACAGTCTAAGAGAATAGGCTTACTTAGGGCAATTGTGTTAGCGCAAATGTAGTGGCTGCGTAACTTAGCCTAAAGCATTGATCCCTATGTATACCAAGTCCAGAGGTATATTGAACTCCCAAGACAGATGTCCAATGATAATGAATTTTCTTTAAAAGCGGAAATCAATATGAACACATAAAACAAACCACCATGCACACACACACACACAAGGACTAGAGAAATCAAGGTGTTAAGTTGGAATAGAGTAAGTCTTCACTAACAGTGATACTGTACCTGAATGGCTGTGACTCCAGTGCAGATGGTCCAGAAACAGAAGGAGGACTTGATTGCCCCTGGGACAAGCAGGGGTGGTGAGTGATAGAGGTGTTAGCCTGGCAAACTGACAGATATTCTGGCTGCTTGCTGGACTAAGCCAAAGATTGCCTAAAAAGTCCTCATAAAAGTCCTCTGGGGAAGACTCCAAGAGATTGAAAGACCAAATGGTCTTGAAGTTCTTTGAAATGGGTTTGAAGTACTTGGGAAATACTTTGAAGTAGTTTTCCAAGATGGTAACAATGAGGTGTGAATGGATAACAATGGACGCACATTTCCAAGCAGAGAGGATTAGCGCGTAAGATGGTTGGTGCTTTGTTTATATTAAATCTACAGCCCATTGATCTATAGTCCTGGATCTCCACACCTCCTCCAAATGTCCAGAATCGACCAATCTAAGCTAGGGGCCTTCATGCAACTCCTTATGTGAGTTTATGTGCTGAAGCTGCTTTATAGTAATGGCATCCACATCAGTGTTGTGGAAAGACTGCCCGGCCGATGCTTTATTGAGTTTCTGATATCAAAAGAGGAGGGGTGATAGGAGACCCTCCCATGGGCCTAACACTTTATCCAGAAATTTGAAATCCTAAAACATCCAAAATCTGAAATGTTTTGCCATCAGCTGCCTGCTTCCACTTTTGAGGGAAAAGGGAATTAGTCACTTGTCTGGTACTAGCTGCCCCCCCCCCCCCCCCATGAGTTCTTGTTACACCACTGTGAGAAATTTGAGTGGAAGGAAAGAGAAGAGAGGGAAGAGAGAGGAAGGGGAAAGTGGGGGGGGGGGGTTCGGCCATCTGTTTTGGTCCTTTGTTAGTTTTGGCCCAGCTTTTTCATCTATTAAGGTCATTTTGAATCTTGATCCTTTCCTCTGAGGTATTAACTTCTTCTCCTAATTTGGTGTCATCTGCAAATTTGATAATCATGTCCTCTATTTTTTCTTGCAAGTCATTGATAAAGATGTTGAATAACACTGGGCCCAGGACAGAACCCTGTGGTGCCCCACTGGTCACTTCTCTCCAAGATAAAAAAGAGTCATTGCTAAGCACTTTTGGGTTTGTCTGGTCAATCAGTTACTAATCCACCTAACAGTTGCATTGTCTAGCCCATATTTTACTAGCTTGTTTGCAAGAATATCATAGCATGTTTTCTCCTCAGATTAATATTGATCAGTGTTGGACTTCTGTCATCATTGCCTCTTTTACATGTAAAATTTGGGGTTCTTCTTCTTCTATGCCTTCAACTTATTTCTGACTTATGAGGACCCTCAGGTGAACCTATGTCAGGTTTTTCTTGGCAAGATTTGTTGAGAGAGAGTTTGCCACTGCAACGATGTACAACTGTACCATTTTTTCTTCCACTATGTATTTAGCGATTTTGTTTGTTGTTTCCCTTTTCCTCTTTGACTATAATCTACATGCTGCAATAATATGATTACTGCTTTGTGTGTCTTCAAGTCGTTTCTGACTTATGGTGACCCAAAGGTGAATCTATCATGTGGTTTTCTTGACAAATTTCTATTTGCCTCTTATATACTACTTAATTTATTTCATGTATACATTTCTTTGAAAGCTGATGGGGTTGAAATCCAACATGAGTCCTACCAAGAATACCTTGTCCTACCGTACTTTATGTATGACTAATAAGTCCCTTCATTTCAGTGGTCTAACTTAGGTAGGACTAACATTAAATTTATTCCATTTGTTTCTCTAAAATTATTTTTTTTATAAAGGTGTGACCTCTATAGAACATAGTGCTTAAATTAAAAAACTCGTGGCTAATTTACCAAGATTTAGTTTCTTTGCATTTGAAATGCATTTGGACCAGGAAATGCTACAATAAAATTGATTTGCACATCAAAACTTGGTAATTTTTTTCTCCCTAGTATAATAAAAAGAATGCCCTGTAAGCTCATTTGTGCCTTTGGCAAGTATTGTATATGTTGTCTATACTGAGCTTGTTAAAGGATTTCAAATTGGCTGGCAGTGTGAGGAAACTATTTTAGTGGCATGCTAGTATATTGTTATTTTCTTTTTGGTTTATACATTTCAAGCTTTTACTATGACTTCAGACACAATTATCATTTGTAATTAAACAAGAACAATAATCATAATTATTTTGTGTTCTGTAACACACACAAAACTAGCTCAATCCTCATTGGATTTTTATTGCCTTGCACTAATAACACTATGCTGTAAAATAGATTATTTTCCAAAAATAGAACCAGTTAATGAATGAAAATAAAACTAATTGAAAATGAAATATTTTCCAAGAAGGCAGACTTTTTTGGACATAATAAAGAGAACTACAACAATTGAAAAATGTTTCAAACTTTTTATTTTCCTAAACTGCATGGTAATATATCAATACCCTTCTCTCATTATATTTGCTGACTGAATTAATTCTGTTACTCCAGCCATCAAATAATACATTCTAAAGATATTTTTATTATGTCTATTTACATAACTTTCTACATATTCCAATGATATTTATAAAAGCATATAAACAAAATCTTAACCCATACATGTACTTGGGATCATACACCACTAGCAAATGATGCTGGCATTTCTTATTCTTAAATAAGAATAAGAAAATTGCTCCACATTTACCTTTTTTGATAGATCAAATGTTGTTAAATACAACATTATGTACAAGTGGCAGCCTGCATATAGTACTCAAGTTCAAAATCCCTATATATCAGCAGTGATGTGTTCAAGTCTAGTCTGAAGTCCCTACCGTCAAGTCTCAAGCATGACAGCCAACTTTAAGTTGCGAGTTGAGTCAAATCAGTGTGTCATTTATTGTGGAGTCAAGTGCAAGTTTAGTCATTGAAGTGACTTGTGTCTGACTTGAGTACATGTCAATTGACATGATTCTACATCACTGTCTGTCAGCCACAACTAGGGACTTTATCACACCAGGTTGCTAAGTTGTCACAATCACTTTAGTGTAGTGAACACAAACATACTGGTCTGGGGCCCTCATTTTCATACAGCTCTTCAAAAGGGGCATGATGTTGCTATGGTCCTGGGCTCTGTCTTCTGCATACCAGCCTTCATAACCCCGTCTTCCTGCCTTATGACCTTTCCAGCATGCTTTTCAGTCTGTTTTTTTTAAAAATTCAATTGTGCAATCACAGTAACTGATTAAATTAAGAAAAGAAATGGGGGGGGGGGGACAACCACTTTGGAAATAGTGAAGGGGAGGGTAGAGGAGCATTATTATGCCCACTCATGCCATGTGACTGCCTGCATATTGCAATTGCAACAGGAGGAACTTACCACCCATGAATCAACAGTGGAAAAGCAGCGCGACTGAGAGGTATTGATGGGTTTTGCCCGCCAGTGAAAAGGAACACACCAGGAACAGAGGGAAGACGAAGCAGCAACAGGATAGATACAATGTTGTGATAAAGTCTGGTCATGGATGGTACTATCCTGCTATAATTCCACTTAGGCAGCCTCATGTGATAAAATCCTAGGTGCTTGCATCACAAGTCCAGCACCACAACCAGTACAGTACATCTTTCTATAAATATTGCAGGAGATAAAGAATGGGAGATTGCTATTACATTCACATTCTGTTTGAACATCCCATAGCAACTGGTTGGCCGTTGTGTGAATGGAATAGATACGCCTTTGAACTTACCTGGCAGGACTTTTATTATGTTCTTAAGTGAGATGATCACCATGGTACATCTGTTAAGCAAGCAGGGTGAATTTAACCTTTCCCCCCCTCTCAGTCCATTTATCAATGGTAATCTGATTGGTATTCCACATGTGTAGTGTGCCTATGATGTCCAGCAAAAAACAGCCTCTGAAAAACCCTGCAAGAGGCCACTGAAATCGAATGAGTGGACATGGAGATGACAACAGGAAACATTACCTGGCTAAAATGAAGGGGGTGTACTGAAAGAGCTCATGCTTCCTTAGAGTGGTCTGGTAGACCCCATGGTTTCATTCCCTTTCTACTGGTGCATTTACTGTAGAAATGATGCAGTTTGACACCACTTTAATTGCCATGGCTCCATCCTACAGAATCCTGGGTTTTGTGGTTTTGTGAGGCACCAGCAGAGGAGGCTAAAATCTTGTAAAACTACCAGTCCCATAAAACAGAGTTACAATTAAAGTGGAGTCAAACTGCATTATCTCTACATTATAACTAGGGGTTCCCAAACTTTTAGTTCTCCAGATGTTTTGGACTTCAGCACCTGGAATTACTGATTGTTGGTCAAGCTGTCTGAGTCTTCTGGCAGTTGAAGTCCAAAGTTTGGGAATTGCTTGTGTAGATGCACCCTACAAACCGAAGAAGACAGTCACTCTGATTCACCAATATACATTTGGCAGGCTACTTCCCTCCCTCTTGAATCTTCTGTACTGTATAACTTGTCACCGATTCCTAGCCTTTTTTTCCCCCATCATGGAACCAATCTTCGGACAAGAGCATGTATTGCTTTTCACTGGGTGTGTATTAATTTCATTTAATAGCTTTATGTGAGAGAATTTATCAAAGCTTTTTCAACAGGCTTCATTAATTAGTTGATGCTAATGGAGCACTTTGAAGATTAAAAAAGCACAGTATAAATGTTAAGTGATGTTATTATAAAAATGTTCTCTGTATTTAATTGCCTAATTTTTAATGCAACAGAAATAACATAATATGTACCTATTCAAATTTTGTTTGTCAAAAACTGGTTAGGTCATCTGACATTGCTGCATATTTACTCTCCGTTCATCTATGTGCTGGGATCTTTTCCACACCCTGTGTTTGATCATCCATAAATATAACAATAACAACAACTGGAAGATAAGGGTTCTCAGCAGTTTGCAGAACAGTGGTAAGTGCCGTTTACAGTTTAAATTAATCTTAAGGTCTGATTTAGGCAGTAGTTACTACACATGCAGTAAAGTAATGACTTACTAGGCTCTTTAGGCTGCCTCTCCCAGAAAAAGCTTCCCTCCCACAGCTCAAGGAATAAACATTCCAGAGTGCTCCAGAAAGATACTGCTGGTCAGTCTGTGGGAAGTGACCATTAATGGCAGTAAGGGAGGGGAGCTGATGCAGTGGTAGTGGGTCTTTGGGAGTAGTGTTTTGTGCATGGCAAATAGATGTGAATGCAACTGCTCCCCTTCCAAATCTGTTGCCAGGGCCACATTGCTCAGTAGGGACTGAGGAATATTTGTCATTTGTCAGCTAATTTGTATCAGTCTGTGGTCCCTTTTATTGTCTTCTGGCCACCTGGGCATCCAACTTGTGATAAATGGTAAAAGCCAGACAGGCAATGTTAGCATCAGCATTCCACTTGAGCATTAAGTATTGGAATCTCAGGAGATTTATAAGGGAGATTGAGCAGACTCTCTGATAGTCGTTTAGGCTAGTTATTATATGTAGCAATAGATAAACAAACATAAAGACAAAACATAGACATGTTAGTGTTTAGGCACATTGCTTTCAATATGTTACATTGCATAGAAGGCATACATTCATTACCTTACAATGTATGGCAAGTAAGATGTTACACTTTCATAAGGACTGAAAATTTATGTCTTCTGCATTTATTAGCAGGCTCCTGTATAGCTAACACAGAAAAGAACTAAAGCTTCACATCTGTGGCTAGTCTCACAAGCATTCAGGGGGTTAACCCCAAGGCACTGGTATATCCATAGAAGCATCCATTATAAGCACAATGGGACATATGTCTATTTAGCTTAGCCTAGCTGGAAACAGGGATTCTCTCCTCTCCTATCAACATGGTCTATCTCTATTAGCATAGTCTGGGCAGTTGTTAACTATTAGGAACAGTGTAGTTTAGTGGCAGCCTTATCTCCAATGAAAACTGACAAGTCAGTCTGACTTCCATTTCTTCTTGACTTGCTTTATATCTTTTTAAACCCAATCAGCTGACATATTTCATCCAGTGAGATAACAGACACTTACTGGTCCCCATTTATGTAAATAATTAGTTTCCTCCCTAGAGGTGATGTAATACCATGTACATTTAATTCTTGATAACATCAAGATATCATCAGCCATCCAATTGCATCAGCCACTCCCTTTAACATAGTTCCTGTCTTTGTGTTCATTATCAGTCAATTCATTGTTGACGTTTTCTTATCTGTTTATAGTTATGCTGGCATTCTGCCTAGAACTGGCCTGTGTGTCTGTGCTTTCAGTCACATTCACACATTTTCCAATATGCAGCGTTCACTGCCTTATATTTTATACTTTATTAACTCATTATTTGCATTTCCAGGACTTAAATTTCAGAAACTAGAATGTAAACCAGCAAACAGTCTGACTCATATGCCTTGTAGAAGGAGATCAACATGTATGCTACAATATTCCATTTATGATGTTACAGCATCTGTTGAAAGCTTAGGGAAATTTATTTTATGAACTACAGCTTTCAGGCCATTCTAGCTGAGGGACTGATAAATCTGTAGTCTAAATAAGTAACTGTTCCAAGATTTGGTTCCATTACCCACATTCCTGTGGGTATAAACTGCAATCATCTGCTTAAGCAGATTTCATACTGATTGTTTCCAGCTTACTCCCAAACCTATTACTATTGAAAATAATTTTACCAGTAATTGAAATAAATAGGACTGTGCTCCCTGTACTGTGCTTACTAGAATGGTATTGATCTTTTATGTTTTGTTTGATTAGCTTGAAACTTGATACAGCTCACAGAATGAAATGACTGCACTAATGTACTATTGACAGGCATATTAGGATCTTGGCAGAATTCATTTTTTGCTATTCTATTCAAAATGTTTCCTCCATGGGGATGAGAACTAGAGGGACTTTTATTTTTATTTTTTTATTGTTCATACTGTTATTTTTTTGTTTACATTCAAAAGGGATCTCAGTTACATACAGTGTGCTCTTGCCTTACGTGGGGGATCCAAACAGTAGCAATAAAAACAGCACAAAATGTATTTCTCTGTGTCACAGAACACAGCCTCTAAAGTCTCTTTGGCAGAGGAATAGTTTTTTAGACCTTCCAGACAGAATGTGAGAGCTTGAACAGAGCAAAGAAAGCACTTAGCTTGTAATAGAGATTAAATACATGGAGAAACTTTCAAACAACTCTGTCCATTGACTAGTTGGAAAAGACAAACTCAGACACCTATGTCCTGAATTTCTGTGTTATTGATGAACCACATTCAGCAAATGCTACAGGGCTGAATGGTTCTTTGGAACAGTGGCATGAAAGTTCTGTTTACAAAGAAGAAAGTCAATAGTGTTGTTAAGAAAACATGTGTTTTCTTTACATGCAATTCCATCTCCCAACCCTGTAGGCCTTCACTGTTGTTACTAGCAATATGCCTTCCAACTTCACCACATTTCAAGGATGTTGTCTTTTATGAAATGCATATGGGTTGCTTGTATTTAATTATGCTCTCTTTGCACAAACAAAAACAACAATGACTTCCCTTGACCCATGATATCTCTCACATTATCCCTCTTCAGAAATCATGCTGATGTGCTAATTAATCATTATTTGTTTTGCATACATTAGCTTCCCCAGACCAAACTGTGATCTACAATTGTGAGGCCATTCCACCTATCATTACCATCCCCAAATCTTGTTTCTGAATATTCTTGATCGAGGGAGTCCATATAGGACTCAGAAGAGATTAAAAACAGCTGTGTCCACTTGAATTGATAAAGGTCCACATGCTTTCAAGTAGCTCATACCGACCTTAACAGAGGGCCCCAGCAATGTATAGAATGGTGCCTCTGCAATATACTCTTCATTTAAATAATCTAGCAGAATGATTGTCATACTTTGTGCCACCCGCTCAAAAAAGAGTCATTCCCACCAGTACGATGTAAACAGCATTTGCATTCCTTCTCAGAGGGACCACAAGGAATGAATGATATAGTAGGACTTACACATGGGTAACTTATTTGTAGAATTGCAGTTATGGTAAATAATAGCTGTCAAACACTGGTATAGGCTAATCAGTGCTGCTTCACGTTACTCTGAAGTGAGGGAAGTGGGCTTTCCATCCCTCATTTGGCATAAGTGGTGGGTTCTGTTATCCCCCTCTTGTAAGCTTCATTTATTCATAACAGGTGTAGCAGGTATTGTGGGACTTAAAGACAGCTGGGAAGGAGTGGCGTGTGGTGTCAGAGTGGCTTCAGGTCACATTGGGGGTGTACTGTCTAAATGCTACACCGCCAAAGCAGCCAGAAGCCACTTCTTTTAGCCTGTGGGTTTCAGGCCTATGATTAAACTGTCACCTAGAGTTGCTGGCCATTGAAAGGAACCTCAGACAGTTATAGAGTACTGTCCCTAGATCTCAGGATTTGGATCCTCTTTCCCAGTCCGCAGGGCAAAAGGAAGGATTCTCAGGGCAAGAGCACTGTCTTGAAAAAAATATTACTTTATATATTTCCCTTATCACTTAGTTATGGTATTTTCTATTTGAATGTCATACTTTATGCAATTGTGGTTGATGTTTAAAATACCATTTATATTTGCTTTAATTAATTAATGTCATATTGATGTCACACACGGCACCCCAGCAATGTCGTTACTGTCATCTTGATTCCCATGCTGGGTGAAAGTCAGGAAATGAAATGAGGTTCAAAATGGCAGTAATGATATGGGGTTGACCCATTTGATAATATTTTGCAACATCACGAGGTCCATTCCCTGTGATATCAGAAGGAGATGTTCAGGTTCTGGCCCTGAAATTTTATTGCTTGGAGTAGTTCTAACTTGGCAATGCTATTCTAGAAGCAAATCATGAATAAAATCTTCCTGGCCCAAGGAGTTTGGTGAGATCAGATTATATCTTCAGTGTCATCATCACATACTAAATTATTAGATTTATTGCTTAGCCTGGGAATCTTGTTACAGCAAGATGCAATCAAGTTCTCCCTGTTTGCCTCCAGATGAGTACTCATCCTTCCCCATTGCATTCTTGACTTCTACCTGACTAATCCACCCAACATTTGTCCATTACTAGGCATGATTACCTGTCAACAGTTGTGGCTTGCCATAGCTAAAAATAATCATAGCCTCAAACCTGGAAATGAACCAGAACAATCTAGTCTAGTCCAAGAATCCTCTGCTAAAGAGTGGTGGCCATCCAACCTCTGTTTAAAAAGCTTCAACAAAATGTGAGTCTCTCAAGGTAGTTGATTCTATTCATGAACAGCTCTTATTATTTGGAAGTTCTTTCTAATATTTATTTGGAATCTCTTTTCTTGTAATTCAGACACACTGGGTCAAGTCCTATCATCTGAAGCAGTAGAGCAGGGGTAGGCAATCTTTTTGAGCTGGGGGCCGGATTGCTGTCCCTCAGACAACTGGGGGGCCGAAGCCAAAAAATAAATAATTAAATATTTTTTTAAAAAAATTTAATATATAAATAAACCAGGACAAATGTAGGACAAAATTTTCAAATGGAAGACACTTTTTTTAAAAAATGGAGGACACGCGAAAAATTTGCTGATTTTTTTAAAAAAATGTTAATATAAATGCATGTTTCTGAGGCTTCTGTAGACAATTGCCCCCCAAAGGCCCCGGTGGCAATCGGCAGCAGGACTGGGCTGGGGCCGGTCCCAAGGCCTCGCCGGGCCGCATCCAGCCCGCGGGCCGCAGGTTGCCTACCCCTGCAGTAGAGATATGGGCAGGGTCATGGGAACTCATTCAAGTCTCAGAGAAGTGTAGCTAGTTTTACAAGTTGCCAAATTACTCTCCAAATTTTATGGAAGCACTCTGGAGAAGAACTGGAAAGTGTAATGAAGCCATCACAGGCCATTACATTACTTAGGGTAGAACTAGGGAACCTGGAATTCCCCAGATGTTTTGGATTTTAATTTCCTCATACCCCAAGTAGCATGGCCAATGGCAAGGGATTTTGGGAGCTGTAATTCAGAACAAGTGGAAGGCCAGGGGGGAAATAAGAACTGGAAAAGACAAAGTGTGTGCGCGCATATACAGGGGCAACAATAGCTCCCATATCAGAAAATAAATGGGGTATTCCAGTATGCAAAGAGATCTGTAGTATCTTTAAGACTAACTGAAAGAGAAAAGTTGGTGGTCTCTTTAGAGCATCTTTCTAAGTTGCTGCTTGTCTTACAAATACCTTTGAAAATATATATTTTTGGGGGAAAACATGCCTCACTGCAAGATGGACTTTGGAGAGTTTGCCCATGTTAAGGCTGGAAACAATATTTGAAAATATGTGGAAAATGATCAAACAAAAGTTTCTCGAGTGACAAGAAACCCTGAAGTGACGAACCCTGGACTGAGGAGATTCTTTGCAGTTTGGAACCACATGGAATTTGCATGTGGTTGTTTTGTACAGAAAAAAAGGATTTTCTGCACAAAAAATAATGTATGCAGAAAAATTATTTTCTTTCCTGAAAAATTATCTTTGTGCAAAAATACTACATTTGAGATTCTGTGGCAGTGGGCAGAAAACTACTAAAATTATTCATTTCAGAAGAACATTAGTGAATAATTACACCCTTAGCCCACATCTAATCAAATCAGAGGCAGCCACTGAAAGTTCTGAAAGTCTGCCTTGCCATTTCCCACTATCCAGTTTTTTCACAGTTCCAGACACTTCACCATGGGTTTATAATCACTATAAAAACAGAATTCAGACATATTGGGAGAATGTTTTTGCAGTTTACGTCTCTATAAGAGCACACATTTTATTTTCCTGATTCCTTAAAAGTACACATCTCATAATGTGTATATGTGTACAGGAACCCCTCCTTTAGTTTCTGACAATTAGTTTAATACCCTTGTTAGCAGATTAACTTTTAGAACCAATTCTGTTTTTTTAGGCAAAGGTGGCTGAGTATCAAGCAATACTGTATACATTAAGTGGATTTAAAATTGAATCCCTGTGGATTAAACAATATCAGTTAATGGTCTTCACAACATGAAGAATTTTGAGCTTTTCATTAGGAACCAGTAGTAGCAGTGTGTAAATATATAATACAGTATTGTAAAAAGATTTGGGGCTCAAAATGAAAACTAACAATTCCATAGTAGTAGATAAAAGAAACAATTAAACCAGATTGGTTTAATTGCTTATTCATTAACCTTCAACAGCATTGTGAATGCAAAGTGAATTTGGGTTATTGTACTTGTAATCTACTTTTTATTATTAGCCACGAGTGAAATGTTTGTCAGGATCACAACTCAACAGCTTTCACAGTGGGAATGTTTAAAGCAAACTTTTATATCACCAGAACTTCTTTAGTTAACATTTGACACGGCCAAAAGCACCCACAATCCACTGAGAAATTGCTCCAGTTCAACAGTTTACAGAACCTTCTGCATGTTAAGTGTATCTAAAATGTTTCTTTTATACAGTATGACCCCTGCATCCATGGAGGATATGTTCCCAGACTTACCATGGAGACATGAAACTGTGGATAATAGTGAACCATACTGAAATTAATTACTTCCAGAAGAATTTGATCATAGAATCACTCTGGAGGACCTAGGAAATGGCAAGGAAGAACATTTTTTTTGTTCACTTACACGGGTAAGTGAAACCATGGGTATCAGTACCACAGATATGGGAGTCATACTGTATTTATCTCAATAAGTAGGTGTACTCACTTTTGAAAAGTTATGCAGCTTTAATGTAGCAATGTGAAGAATTAGTATAAGCCATTTTTTCCAGGTTGTACAAGGAACTTAGTATTAATATTGGTTTTAGTAGTATTTTAAAGTTCCTATGTGTGTAATTTGAATGCTAGACTGTCCGAAATAAACAATGAATGGTTTTCTTATGCTTTCCATTTTGTATTTGCAATATTTGCAAGTGGTGCCTCCTCAACTAAAATATGTCCTAGCATAATTTCTAATGGTGTCCCATCATGTGCTTGTGGCAACCCCTGAGCTTTCTCTCTGTGCTAGTTTGCACACTGTCATTCTTGTGTTGTATTTGCATGTATTTTGTGACATGAGTGTGATTCTCAAGGGTACATCTGTGTCTTTAAAATTCAGCGTGAGTACTCTCTCACAGTCTGTAACTATGACAGCAAAATGTTTTCTGATTATATATACAGACGAGATAAAAAAACAAAAAACAAGAACAGCTAGAAAATAAAGGCATCAGAGTGCAATAGCTGCATACATGCTCTGACATCTTTCCACCAGCTGTCACTATGGCATTGCTTCATTACTGTATTCCCACAGGTTTAATACAATGCACAAATTTCCTCAAAAATGTGAGATAAAACCTCTGTAGTATACTAACTCATTCAGCCATAGAAATCAAATGTTTTCAACTTAACTGGAGCACTTATTGGACCCAGAATGGAGAATTTCACCACCTGTGTTCATAATAAGTAAGGATCCTGTTTGGTAGAGTATTAGTTTTCAAAATTCTGTCAAGATGTGATAGAAAAGTTCAGGTGTAGATTCAATGGGAAGTCTGCATCAAAATTAAAACAGTATTGGAATTCTGCATATTAGAAATAAGAGCATAAAACTAAAATCTGACTCTTCTTAAGCTACTGCTGATAAATGTAAAACTGCTTAAAGGAATACCTGGGATAAAGACAAAGTACATGAATAATGAAAGAAATTAATTACAGGGCTGGCAACATATTAAGCATATGAACATTAATGTTGCAGCAAGCTTCAAAAGTAATTTTCAGTGTCTAAAGCTTGAATATGTTAGTATGGTGAAGTCTGCTGCTAATGAATCCCCCTTTGTTGAAGCAGCTTCACTGTGGCTGTGGAGAGACAAGACTGACAGAAGGGCAGGGATCTCTTGTCAATAGAAACCAATAGCCCATTGATGTATATGCTTTGCGTAGCACCTCTTGGCAGAAGAAGCTCTGTGAAACTGGCATTGCTTTAAAACACAAAGCAGTATACAATGTGTTATATACATGTACAGTATATATAGTGTTATCTCAAGCCTTTTTTCTTTGGTTAATGGAGAGGCACTTTCAAAAGTGGGCATTTTGAAACAAACTTCTGCACGCGAGATTTCCCCCTGAAACTATCTTCCAATCCTGGAAGGTAAGGTGACAATACAGTAGAGCAGGAGTGGGCAGAAAATAGATCATGGATGTGTTGATACATTTCAGAGTGATTTACCATAAGGAGGTAAGAATTTATGAATTGTGATTTTTAGCCACAATTATACTGCTGAAACAAGAAGGCTTGTAAGAAGCCATAGTGAGGTGCAGGGTGGAAGGTCTGTGAACTCCATTCACAGCTCTGGAAGGAAGAATACTTTCCTAGGCTCAGAATACTTTAATTCTATGTGTCTGTCTTTTGTATCTGGCTTCAGTTGGTAAATCTAAGGATTCTCTAGTTTAAAGCAAATTAGAATCTGCAAGCATAAAATTTGTCAACTCTTGCAGTAGAGCAGCAGTGGCGAGGAAAAGAAACAAATAGTTCTTCTCCCCTGCTGCTGGCTCAATTCCAAATTTCCACCACTTTTCCTTTCTATCGTTTTCCTTTTTAAAATAGTTCTTCTATTTGCTTTTGGATGTAACATACAATGAGAGCCCAGAGGCTTTCATACAACATTCTAAAAGGGATTGTGACAGGGTCAGTTCAAGATACTTTGCATTCTGAATAGCAATTGGTACCTCCAGTCCCAAGTAAAGATGTGTAATACCCAAAGCCAATCAAGTTATTTTAAACCCTGAAACAAATATTCCAGATATTCTTCTCCCAGGTAGTGCAAATAAAATAGTAATATCTCAAATACCTTATAATTTGCATGCCTTTTATGTTATCTGAAATTAGCTGCCTAAGATAGCTCCTTCCCCATGCCTAATGGGGGTCAGTTATCCATTTCATCTTTCATCAATTAGCCACCAATATAAAATTTATAAAGACAATGGTGAGTCATACCAAGCTGTGTCGGGATTTGTATAAAATGTTGGCTTGCAGACAAAAACACATGTTTTCACATACAAATTTGTGCACACACAGAGCAAGCTACTGCTAACATAAAAGGTTGTGTAAGCAACATTGGAACAAGAACTCAGGAGTGGGGTCAAGAAATGAGATGACTGTCCCCTGCTTCAGTTTAATTATTGTACTATTATTCTACTTTAACTGCCATGGTTCAGTCCTATGGCATCCTGGGTTATGCAGTTTAGGGAGGGCCATTTAGAATTCTCAGCCAAAGAAGTGGAATATTAGTGAAATAATTATGCTGTGTGAAAGGGCCCCAAGACAGAGCATGAGTGGCGGATCTGGGGGCTTCATCCCTGCCAGCCTCTTTCTGGACCATGCGGCCAGTCATTTTCCTGAAATCCAAAGTTACTTCCTGGATTTATTGTGGGGGCTCTGCTGCACAATTCCAACTTTTTG
The DNA here is from genome assembly GCF_019175285.1 of Sceloporus undulatus. Lineage (NCBI taxonomy): Eukaryota > Metazoa > Chordata > Lepidosauria > Squamata > Phrynosomatidae > Sceloporus > Sceloporus undulatus. The sequence goes on along the minus strand of NC_056522.1, from coordinate 115,817,784 downwards.
ATAGAGATGAACTGAGGAAAAAGAGAGTGGGAGGAAGTCCTTCAGAAAAGTCTTCTGAATGTTTTTGTACATGAATAAGAATAATCCCCAGGAAATAACTTGATTGTACATAATCACTAGTCAATGACAGTAAGATGATTTCCCCCCACCCAAGCCACTTGGAAAAATAACAAAAATGAAAAGCTGTTTTTAACCAGTTCTTAGTAGGAGCTATGTATCAACTGGAATATTTAAAAAAACAGCCTATTTCCCTGCTAAGAAAGTCTGTAGGCTGTGTGCCTAGTAGCTAGAGAGGTCATCGCCTTTAAAGTTTTAAAACATGGTTGGGAGACTTTTAAAAAATGTGGAATTTACAGTATAGCAATAATGCTGATATCCCATGATTTGATTTCCAAGTCAGTTCCCCAAGCAGAAGTACCCTTTAAAGCCTTGGCAGAGCACTCATCTGCATTTCGTTTCTCTTCTGCCAAAGGGTAATTTTATAATCACAGCGAAGCACTTCAGAGCATGCTGAGTTTCTGTTCATGAGTTGCCATTTCTTTCTAAATGAAATGCAGTGCTTATTTACAGCTACCTTGATTTATAATGATTCATCTGTTGCAAACAGTAATGGTTGCATATAGGGTTGCCATAATTCTTTAACACCAAACCGGGAGAAAATGTAGAAAAAATGTAGAATAAAATATAGGACAAAATGTAGGACATTCGAGAAAAATGGAGGGCACAACCAACTAAAAGCCAAAAACAATAATTTAAAAAAAAACAACAACATTAATATAAATCCATGCTTTTTAGTCATGCTCAAAATGGAGGGGATTTTGACATTCTTCCTGGACAGAAGGTTGAAATGTGGCTCCTCCTCTCTGGAAACAACTTGAAAGCACACAACAACAAACATAATAAAATACATCTGAGGAAATAGAATTCAAGATATAGAGATCTTGTTGCACCTCTGCGACTAAATGCATCTGATGAAGCAGACTTTAGTCTAGGGAAGTTTATGCTGCCAACTTCTTTCTTTCAAATAATAATAATAATAATAATAATAATTCAAAGACAAAGAGATTTTGGAGCACCTCTGAGATTAAATGCATCTGAGGAAGCAGACTTTAGTTTAGGAAAGTTCATGCCCAGCCGAAAAGATGTCCCAAGGCCCCCTGACCCCAGCAAGGGTCTCTTTACTGATTTTTGTTTTTAAAAAACAAGTTGAAGGTTATCCAGAAGTGTTTGGGTTTTGTTTCTTTTCCCCTAGATTTTGGAATATTTGCATATACATGTTGAGATATCATGGGGATGGTGCCCAAGTCTAAACATGAAATTTATTTATGTTCCGTATATACACATAGCCTGAAAGCAATTTTATACACAATATTTTTTTAATCATGTTGTCCATGAAACAAGGTTTGTGTACACTGAACCATCAGAAAGCAAAAGTTTCTAAACTGTGGACACTTTTGTATTATTTTGGATTTTGGAATCCCAGAGAAGGGAGACTTAACCAGCAGCATAAAAATTCTGTTTCACTGATGCATTATAGAACTATAGCTCTAATACTTTTTTTTAAGGATAGAAGAGAAGGGAACATATTATTCTTATATACTTCTAAATTAAAAAGAAACCAATTTGAGGGTAGGAATAAAATATTGCAGTCAGTGCTGGGAATTGCCAGAAAATAGTCTGGGGCTACAGAAACATTTGGATATTTTAAAAATAAACAAACTCAGTGAAGTATAGTAGCAAATACTGCAACTTCCCAATATATTTGACTTGTTCAGAGTAGCCCTATGATGCTTCTCTTCCCATGCAGCTCAGCAGCTTATTTTCCCATATGAGTCAAGAGATAAGATAAAACAGAAGTGAAAACAGTTTTCACAAACTAGTGCGCTTAAGATCTTTTGGACTTTAGCTCCCATCCTCCTGGCCTACTGGCCATGTTATAAGGGACTAATAGTCATAGCGGTCTAAGAGTCAATTTCTGAGAGAATTCCCTCAGTCATTTCTAGATGGGGCAGGAGATGCCACTGTGTGAAGATTTATAGCTACAAGAACAGCATGTCTTCTAGAGCCTTATTGCTCTACAAAAGTGCAATAAGCTGAGACTAGAGATGTGAAGGCCCATGGAAAAATTAGGGGAAAAACATTTTTGTCCATATTTTCCTGAATCATGCTAAAATAAAGTATCTCATAATCCCTTATTACAACTTTTTCTTGTTTTTTTTCCATTCCCCCCCCCCCCCATTTTTTGCCCCATTGGGGCAGAAAAAAGGGGGGGGGGGAGAAAAACAAAAATTGAAAAAGGAAGAAAATCAATTATGGAATATTTTATTTTAGCATTTCAGGAAAAACAGGGACAAAAATTGTTTTTCCCCTAATTTTTCTGCAGGCCTTCACATCTCTAGCTGAGACACATCAAGAAAGAAGCAGCTTTCATACTTTCCCTGCATGACATCAAAGCATTTCCAGTCTCCAACAAGAGGGAGATGGTCATAAAAGCATGCCTTTTGTCAAACAGATTTTCCCAGTATGACAAAAGGCACATTTCTTTTATTGTCTTCCTCAGGAAGAAAATGGAAGTGCTTCAAGGGCATGTGGAGAGGTAATAATAATAATAATAATAATAATAATAATAATAATAATAATAATTTCCAACCTCTCCCAGATGGATCGAGGTGGGATTACAGTCTGCTAAAACACATACATCAGTAATAAAATACATATAAAAATATCGTTAATCTTAAAAGCTAACTCATCATCAAGTGGTAATGAAATAGATTCATAAAATGGTCTGAAGGTGTCTCTTACATAAGGTCAGCCACTTCTCTATCGCTGAGTCTTGGCTTACTTTGTAGTGCAATAAGGCCCCTAATCTATCTGTGTTTTACATTTCAGGCTTAACCTTTGCCAGTCCCTTTTTTATTTTATTACATAGATTGTGATTTATGAATAATCTTAGATAAACCTGTGCAAAGGCACAGGGAGTCTGGACTTCATTTCACTGTGCACAACAGCTAGTAGTAACTTCCATGCTATTAGGGCAGTGCTCTGGGTTTTAGAAAGAACTTTAAGGGATCCATCCAAGCTACTACACTCTAACCTCAAAACAGGGATTTCAGGGGTGGCTGCTGCTGGGCAATGAATATATCCTGGTCATTAGTCTGAAACTGAAAGGATCAATACAAGTTGGTTGTTGTTGTTGTGTAGCTTCAACTTGTTTCTTACTTATAATTATTCTAAGGTGAACCTATCTTAGGATTTTCTTGGCAGGTTTCTTCAGAGAGGGTTTGGCATTGCCTTCTTCTGAGGCTGAGAGAGTGTGACTTTCCCAAGGTCACTTGGTGGGTTTTCATGATTTGAATTCTGGTCTCCAGAGGCATCATCCAACACTCAAACTACATCACACAGACTCTCTTAACCTATTTATCCCATCCATCCATCCTTCATCCATATTCTTGGTTAAATATGCTGCCACAGCTTCAACCTTTAGTTGAGCAAAACAACTCAGATTTGAACATTAATATTAAATGTCTAAGCATACAAAGCTATCACAGACTGTGTTGATGCCAAAACTCAAAGTGAAGGTGAAAGGTTCATATTAGACCTGTTCCATTAAGGCCCTTCCCATGCCAAAATAACTTCTAGAAGTAAAGATCCAGCCATGCCAAATTCCAAATGACTAGTTGTACCCCTTTTAATGAAATATTAATCTTGATAGCCTCCTTATCATATTACTTTTGAAAGCAATATCCAGGAGTACAATATCCATATACATTTAATCTTTGTTTTATAAGTTGATAAAACATGAAACTAAACTATGAAGACATTAAAATTAGCATATTTATTGCAGTTTTTATGAGACACACTGCTGCAAAACACATAAAATCTTCTAGGATAAATCTACATCTGGCGCTGTCTCAATAACTGTTAAATTTACAATAGCTCAGTATTTACACAGGTTCTCTCTTTTAAAGAAACAGTTGAATTGTAGAGATGTTCTACATGATCTTTATCTTGTCATTTGATGCTAAGAGCTACTGGGCTAGTGCTGCAAAGTGATAGTATGATCTGTGTATGCTCTTGAGAGCGTATTACTTTTGAGAGATGACAAATCAAGTCCCATAGTTCATTTTCTACTTTATTTATTTTTTGTGATATAATCTGAACATCCTTGGGACTGGTCACAGACATCTTCTGATTTGTATCTGGTATTTTGCTTAAAGTATAGCTGGAGTGCAAGGGGATTTTTAAATCATGCCTTTCCACAGACTTTGCTCACTTTAAAATTACAAAGACCACAAACCATTCATCTGCAAAGTGCCATTGGTATGAAAGAGAACTGAGAATCATTATGGCAGGGGTGGCTAACTGTGGAAAGGTAGGGGGCTGCATTGGCCCACCAGATCTTGGAGGGCCACATTCACCCCTGCACCCATAAAAATAATTTTTGTCTCCAAATGCTTCTGGGGGACATGGGGGACAGTGTTGGACTGGGACCTAGCAGATCTGGATTAGATTTGTACCACTCCTCATTGTGGAGTGGTATAAATCTTTGTTCATTTCATTTCTCCAAATTATTTCATTTTATGCAGCAATGGATGCCATTAAGATAGAAATGACAGTTCACCTGCCTACAGTTCTTATCTTTTTATAGGTCCTAGTCCTATACCTGTAACAGCATGGCATACATATATTAACATGTGAAGATTTTTACTTCATTCCCATACCATCAAAAATGCATTTTAACAAGTAGATATTCTACATTGGGTTTTTAGATTGCTTTTCATTCTATTGTGTTTTTAATGTGTCTAGTGGTGTTTTAACATTGCACCTTCTTACAGTTTTATTTGTACCTGGTTTATAATCTTATTGTGACCTGTCTTTATCCCACTTTGAAGAGAAAGGTAGAATTTAAAATAAGCAAGGAAGTGCTTCTGCATCATTTCCATGTGCAAGATTTCTGTTAAAGTTCAGGACAGTAGCAGCTCAAAGTGAAAGAACCCACCCATTCAAACTTGTGTTGAGCAAAGGCTGCCTCTTACCTCTGATCCCCTTCAAGGCTATGAGAGCCTTCTTTGATGACATTGAAAGTATGAAAATGATAATGTAAAGGAAAAAAGAATGATTGCATGTTGATATGACAGTAGTAATGACATCAACAGCATCCATTTGTACCAGGATAGGGGGAAATACAGCCCATGGGCCACATGCCAGTTCATAAGCTGAGCCCCCACCCAGTGTCAGTTTGCCCTCAAATGTTCTCAAATGCCCTCTAGGGGACATGAGGGTATTTTTTTGCCAGGTTTTTTATCCCAGGTCATTTTAGGCCCAGGAAAGAACTCTTTTCAAACCAAAAGTAAATGTTTTTTTTGGGGGGGGGGGTAGTGCTTCTCCTGGGCCTAGGTGGAGCTAAAAACATGGTGAAAAAGTCCCCCACAGCCACTAGAGTGTGTTGGGGAACATTTGGAGATTTTTTTTTTAATTTTTTGGTATGGTGGAGTGGCACGGAATGGCCTCCCAAGATCTCCGGGGGTGGTTATAACTCTTGGGTTAGACTGTTTTCTAGCAGAGGAAGCCACCATGTCTCCTCTCCATCCATGTATCTGGAATGAAAGGCTGCATCATGGCAGCATAATGGGCAGCATTTCTCATTATACTGTATGAAGGCATGGTGGCCTAGAGTGGTGCCCTATCAGAAGCAAGGGACCAACAATTTGTTTCCTCTATGTTGGCCATTGGCTATAATGTTTCCTTTCCCCCCCCTGGAAACTCATCAGAAACCAATAACCAATGGTGTGAGGACTGGCACCAATCCATGGTCTACCACTTTGCATAGCAGCAGTGTAGGGTAAAAAGATACCATTATACTGTAAGATATATAGTATTCCTCACCACAAAGACTTTTTTCTCCTTTACTGTTGCTCAACTCTCCCTCCAAAATCACTAAAAACATCCAACACTACTACCCCACCTCATAGTCTTGCAGTGATTATTGTCTTATAACATAGAGATACGGAGAAAGGGGGGGGGGAGAGAGAGATTGGCTGAAAAGTAAAAGCTTGATGGCTATGGAAAAATGAAGGGGAGCAAAAGCTAAAGTGTGGACAAATTCTTACAAGTTTCTCAATTAGAGTACATATCATTAATCTTCCAACCCTTTTGAGATTTACCAAATAACTAGCACAGAAAAATACTATTACAGGAACAGCAGCATCAGATTTGCTCATGTGATTTTCCTTTGATCTACTGCACTTTGGATTTAATTATAAGATCTGAATTAATATCCTCATATTATATGTAAGACACTACTGAAAGCTGCTTCCTATGGCCACTTCACAGTAAAGGAGCAGTAAATCGCCTTATGGTATTCCAGTAGTATTCTCCAATTAGTTTAGTGGTTGTTAACAAGTTTTTATTTGATTGCTTGTGTCATGGGGCCACAGTCTCCATATTTAGGGTTTTAGGTCATGAATCCCAAGAACATGATGGAGTTGGGAGGAAATTACACTAGATGACTGCACCCAGTTCCTGAGAGGCTCAAACGCATACACAGTTCAGCTTGCTACTATTTTCCTGGTCCAAGGAGATTGTATCACTGTCCTTGCAGACCAAAGACTCCAATGCATGTACATATGCATATGGACACACATATGTGCACACGCACACACACACAGTAACAGTATGACCCATGGGTAAGGATGGAAAGAATATTTCCCATCACTCAAGAAACAATAATACAGTGGCAAGAATTTTACTCTGCATTATTTCTTCACTACAATTACAACCTGAGTTGCTTGCATGAGTCTCTACCGATACAAAATTTGGAGCTATCCAGGGTTCTATCTTCCCCTACAATAACATACCTTGATGGCTAGACCATATATTAATTCCAAAGGACTGGCATGGTAAAAAACAAACAAACAAACAACTCCATTGGGAGAGAAGCAAGCATGGCAAAGGCTCCAAGATTAGGAAAATCCTGATGACCTGGGCTGTAGTCCATGAACACTGATGTCCTATTAAAGTGTTAGTTTTGGTGTCATGAGAATATTCATTATTTTTGCTGCAACACACTAATATGGCCATCATTCTCCACCCCTAGAAATGGTAAAGTGTATACATGTACCTGGTGGATGTGGATATGTACTTGTGGACAAGCTCTTACACGTTTCTCTTCTAGGGTACATATCAAGCTTCTCATTTAGGATATCTATCATATTGCTTTTAGTCCAAAGGTGGGTTAGAGGTCTGCACTGGCCCCCAGAAGACTTTGATGGAGCTCACAATTCTTACCAAAACCCCACCCTTACCAAGCACCCATCTTCATTTTTAATGCTATTTTTGCTCCCTTTTGCTCCATAAAGCCTTTTTGTAAACAGGAAGGGAACATGTTGACCTCATCATGACTTCTAGTTAATTTTTTGGGCTTTTTTAAACTAAAAGGTCTAATTTCATCCTAAAATGGTCCAGGGGCAATTCCCCCAAGAAGGTCTAAAAAAGAGCTGAGGGCTGGCTCACTTGTAGCTTCCAGCTGACACTTTAGCACCCATGTTCTAATCTCTGAAGGTTTATGAATAATTCATTTTCTAATCTTTAAGATGCCACTTGTTACTTTAGATAGCTCCAATATTTTCTTGCTATGCACACCAAAGAGAACACTAATAATTTTATGGATGTGTGTTTCCAAATGTTTCACTCACAGAACTAATACTGTAATCTTACAAACCAATTAAGGATTACTTGGATTTACTCCTCTTTAGTCTTGTGGTCTTCTGGCTCATTGACATGCTTAATTATCCTGAAACAATGCATTCCTTTGTGCAAATCTCTGATTTGTAATGTTTATAAGAGCAGATCCTTAAGCTTATTGAAAAATAAATCCCTGGATAATTATTAGTCATCTCCCCTCTCCTCTTTTCTGCCTTAGAATAAATAACTAGGTGAGCAAGTATATGACAATTCTCTCAGGTTCAAAGACTTCAGTATTTATTGCAAGTATAAAGCAACCCAAAAGCAGCTCAAAAGGGTGAACCAAAGCGTATATGATAAAACTTGAAATTTCCCATGTGTTTATACAAGAATGGTTATTTCATGACAATGAACCTGAGGCAACAAATCTTAGAATAATCTAGGAACATGTCATGTAAACATAACCTTTGACAGTCACAGCTAATGATACTGGAAAAAATGAAAACATACTAGTTCTTGCATGGTGTCTTGCTATCACATAACAGCTGTTGTTGCCTCCTTTTAAAAGATGCCAGTTTCCAAGTGTGATCTTACCACATTGAACAGCCTAAGGATCTGTATAGCAAGAGCATAGAAACCCTATAGTGATGGGCACATGTGACTTCTCCAAAATGCTTCTCTTACAAACTTGTGTAGAATCACAGCTGGGGCCCTGTTATGAAATCAGATGCAGCATAATTATACTAAATGTATATTGGGGATTTTTTTCGCTTCAGAAAATGACAGTGTTACATATTCTATAAATCCTGTATTTGAGGAGTTGAATCAGCTGTTTTAATGTTCACCAGCCTAAAGCTTTTGAGCTCAGAATTTTTGCATCTTGGCAGCTGTTTTGTATATTTTTATATATGCATGGAGATGAATTTTCTAGGACATCCCAATGTGCAGAATGTTTGAATTGTTTTCATTCATATGGAAAAGCATAAATACAAATGGGGATGTAGGTGTGCATGTATATGCTTCAAGCTAAAATGATAAAAGCCTCAGCACATATGCATAACACTTGTATTTATAAACCCCCATTATGCCTCTTAAGTTCTGTAATCCAGCAATGATCAGCTATGCAATCTATGAAGTCCAGTTATGTTGTAAGGCCTTATAGAGGAAAACTAAATACAGCAAATTTAGATTCACACAGTACTTTTGCCTTTTCAGGAAGTTGGCTGAAATAAGAGAGCTAATATGGTGTGGTGGTTAAAGGGTTTGGAACTTGGGAGAGCCAGGCTGAAGTCTACAATGAGTTATGAAGCTCACTGGGCTGTCTGACAAATCACACTCTTTCTTTTAGCTTTACCTACCTCAAAAGAGTGTTGTGATGATAGAGCAGAAAGAAGAGCCACACAGACTCATTTGAGCTCACTGAAAAAAAGGTAGGACATTACTGCCACTTAATGAACTAATATAGACACTGTACACAGCAGTAACTTAATGCAAATAAATGTTTTCACAATGTGTACATGAATCCTTTGCTTCCCATTATCCACTGTGATTATGTGGGAACTCACTGTGTAGGGATAGCTATCAAAAATCCTTTAACCATGTAAAATCTCCACAGAGCTGGGATTACATTGAACAGTTTATACCTCTTATATACTTATGCATGTTTATGCACCAAACTGGAAATATTATGGCATGAGCAATCCTGACTTTGGTATAACCCTTCATGGTTATACCAAAGTCAAGATTGCCCATGTCATTGTATTTCCAGTTTCTGTGTATAGTAGGGCCAGTACAGACAGGCCAAAATAAAGCTGCTTTGGGTCACTTTGGAGGCATGCTGTTTAAATGATTCATGTATCCTAAGTGGCCAGAAGCTGTGCCAAAGTCATGCTCCAGTCCTAAGGACTGGAGTGCTGCTTTGGTGCAGCTTCTGGCCTCTTAAGATGTACGTGTCATTTAAACAGCATACCTCCAAAGTGACCTGAAGCAGCTTTATTTTGACCTGTCAGTATGGGCCCGTAGTGAAAGCTGGACAGTAAAGAAAACTGATAGGATAGCCAACTCAATTGGAATGTGGTGCTGGAGGAGGGTTCTGTAATGGACCACTACATAAACAAATAAATGGAGCAAACCAAGCCTGAACTCTCCCCAGAATGGCTAAGCTGAGACTGTCATAGTTTGAACATATCATGAAAGATTCCACATAAACATTAGGAAGGAATTCCTGACAGTAAGAGCTGTTCAACAGTGGAATATGCATCCTCAGAGTGTAGTTGAGTCTCTTTCTTTGGAGGTTTTTAAACAGAGGCTGTTTAAAACAGAGGTTGGTAGTGCTTTGATTGTGTATTCCTGTATGGCAAGGGATTGGACAGGATAGTCTTGATGATCCTATAAGTCTTTGACATCATTCATTAGAAAAGACAATGATACATGGCAAAGTGGAAGGCTGTATAAAAAAGAGGAAGACTACATCAATGGTGGATACGTTCAGCCAAGGAAGCTACAGTCTTGAGTTTGCAAGACCTGAACAGGCCTGTTGAAAACAGAATGACTTGGAGGTCTCTCATTCGTGTGATATGTTGAAGTTGACATGATGGCATTCAACAACAACAAACCCTGCAGGCTCTGAAGGCATAAAGTCTGGTATGTGGAATAGTTAAACATGTTTGCTGGGCACATGGGGAAGTAGTGCCTATGTCTGTGGTGGCGAACCTAAGGCAGGTGTGCCCTCTCTGGCACATGAAGCCATCTCTGAGGGCACACAGAGACAGTTGAAGGCATGGGAGGACAGAGGAAAAGGAGGAACAGGTGTGTGCCTGTTCCTCCTTTTCCTCCACCCTTCTGTATCTTTAACTGTCTCCATGGATGTCCAGCCTCCAGAAGTCTTTGTCTCTGGGAAAGTCCAGCCCCGGAAGTCCTGCCCCAGAAGTACCATCTCTGGAAGTCCCACTCCCTGGCACCAGGTGACACCTGGTGTTGGAACGCCATTGAGTTGGGCACTTTGTCTCTAAAAGGTTTGCCATCTCTGGCCTATGTCTTCAGATACAGGTAATTTTTTTTAAAAAAAAGATGTGATAACTAGTAAACATGAGCAATGGAATAACTGCATTTCTTGTCTGTCTTTAAATGAGATGGAAAGTAGGAAGAAACAGCTTGTGCTTAAGTGTGCCTGTACACATGTGCAATTATATCCAAACATAGTTTAGCATGAGGAAAAGTGGCTGGTGGCTTGAGAGTATGGTGCCCTGAAATGTATATTATCACAATGCCCACATTGTTATTATCCAAGTCTGGCTATTATAGGAAATGTTCTTATGTCATTGTTTATTTAAGGTTTACAGTTATGATTTACAAAATGAACTTGAAATTTGTGGAGGATATTTATTTTTGTCATTCAACTTGTATGCAGAAAACATCAGAAAAATAGCAGGTTTAGACTCAGAAGAAGGAGGAGTGAAGATAGGAAGAAGGAATGTCAACAAGCTTAGATATGTGGATGACACCATATTACAAGTGGGAAACATGACAGACTTGGGACAATTACTAAAGAAGGTTGAAGATAAAAGTGCAAAGGCAGGCTTAATGCTGAATGTAAAGAAAACAAAAATAATGACCATGGAAGATATACATAAATTTAACCTAGACAATGAAAAAAATCAAAATAGTGAAATACTTCCCATACCTTGGATGCAATATTGATCGGATTGGTGACTGCAGCCAAGAAATAGGAAGAAGATTAGGAATAAGAAGGACAGCTATGAAAGAACTATAGAAGATCCTAAAGGGTAAAGACAAACAGCTAAGTACTAACATCAGAATTGTTCAAGCCATAATATTCCCCATCACTATGTATAGACATGATAACTAGACAGTGAAGAAAATGAATAGAAGAAGAATCAACTCATTCAAGATATGCTGCTGGAGAAGAGTGCTGAGTATACCATGGACAGCCAAAATGACAAACAAATGGCTCCTTGAACAGCTCAAATCAGAACTGGAAACCAAGATGACAAAAATGAGGCTGTCATATTTTGGCCACAATGATGAGAAGGCATGGCTCACTTGAAAAGACACTGATCCTTGGAAAGGTGGAGGGCAGTAGAAAGAGGCAGATCACATGCCAGATGGATATACTCAATTAGGGAGGTCACAAGCCTCAATCTACAGGAACTGAGCAGAGCAGTGGAAGATAGGGGGGCTTGGAGATGTCTCATCCATAGGTCACCATGAGTTGGAGCTGACCCAAAGGCATTTAACAACAACAACAAATTTATGTTTCTCTTTACTAAATTGTGCTGCCTGTTCCATAGCAAACCATTCTTAAATGAACAATAGCAACAATAATAATATCCGTGTGTTATCAACCAGACTACTCTAGTGCCATCTAGCTACCATCTGTAAACCTGGAGGATTGGGGTCAAATTCCAGTACCTGTTGGGACAGCCATGATTGACCCTTAATGACTTTTTAAATAGAGGAATGTACTGGTGAGGGATGGGTTGAATTGGACTGTAGCCCTAGTCCAGGTCAGGACCTCCATAGCTGCAGGAGGCCTGTTTCATCTCATTATATTCCCATACATACGTATTGTTATAACTCTTCAGAAATGAAAACTGGTTAAGGTAGACATTTTGAGCAGGAAACCAATCCATCCATAATAGTAATAGAAGTAATAAAAGAGCTTGAAAAATTACTTTTAACATTATTGAATATGATAATGACATGCTGGAGCCATCCATAACTATGCAGCGGCAGGCTGATGCTCTGGACCCAAAGCATCACCCTACCACCACTTAGTTATGTGTGCCTTCAGCATGTCATTATTTTATTCATTCATTAAAAAAAACCCCACAACTACATTCTTCCTCCTCCTCTACTCAGAATTTCAACCTCTTGAGGCTTCTTTTCATGAACAAAATAAACCAGCAGTCTAATAACTATGTAAGCTTCCCCCTTAAAATGCATTTTATTAAGTTTACTGGATAGAAACTGATTGTACCAAAGGAGACTTGGAACCATCTGTACTTTCACATATGGTACAGTATGTGCTGTGATTCAGTGTCTCAACCTGATGAGCCAATAACGGAATTGCTCTAAGTCTGCTTAGTTTACTATTAAACCAGACATTTCACATTTTAAATATGCATTGTTTGCATACTGATCAGCTTGGATACAGATCTATAATGATAATCTCCCCTGCTGTGTTAAGCACAAGTAATACAGAGAAGATTGAAATATCTCCTTTTGAAATCTGTTTCTCAGGGGCTTTTCTGCATTATTATTGCTGAAAGATGGTGTCATGCTAGATGTTTAGATAAACATCAGTTTAATCGTATAAATTCTGACCCTGGAGCAAATGTGAAATTGCATTATTCCAAAGAGGAGGCAATCTTTCTTACAGGGAAAAAAAAAGAATAAGATTTTGAAAAAGCTCGGTCACCTCCTGGCATGGTTTAGTTTTTTCTCACTATATGGCATCTGGTCCCAGGATCTAGAGCCCAGTAGACACATTCTTTAAACATTAAAAATAAATAAATAAATAAATAAATAAATAAATAAATAAATAAATAAATTTGCAAAGAACAAATCAACCTTGATCTTTATTTGCTTATATGGCGTGCTTGGGAATTGTTCACAAAGATGGTTATCCTGCTCTAAGCGAAGACCCAGATGAGTCTTGCCTTCAAAGCACGTTGAAATGTGTATGTGCACTGATTTATAGCAAAGAATTATTTCTATAAGAAAAAGAAAACTGAATGCCTCTTCTATAGTTTATCATTCTGGAGAGGGAATCTGTTGCTAAACATGAAAAATCTTTGAACAGAAGAGAGACTGGTGGAAATATTCCTAGAATATTTTGCAAAGGCTACATTTTGGACAGTTGTACCTCAGTAGATTATTATTATTAATAATAATAATAATAATAATATGTTGATTTAGAAGGGGTCCAGGAGGTGAGGTCTAATCCTGTGCCCTATGAAAAGAAGATACCTACTTCAAGAGAATCTTGGGAATATGCTTTCACTTTACTGTTTTGAATTCCCCACCCATGCAAATAAACTGAACTTGTTAGTTACCACTTATATAGGTCTCATTGGTTTCAATGAATCCACTCTACTTGGAACTTGGATTTAGTCTATTTGGTTGATCTAATTCAAGATTTAACCAGTTGGTCCAATATAACTTTGGGTTTAGCCCATGGGGCAGATCAGTATTTGCTTCCATAAGTGGGTGGGCTCCTCCTATCTATGGGAAACTTCTGATCCAGTGGAGTACTTCTACAAGTGGAATGCAAGAGGACATGGTTTGTCTCAAATCGTCCTCTTCCACAGTTCCTTATGTTCATTAAATATTGGCTCTGGCGGGTTATGGATCTGTAGAGTTTGGAAAAGTAAACATATTGGCTAGAAGATTGTAGGAGTTGTCATCCAAAAAAAGTAATCTTTCCCAGCTTGATGGAACTGATGCTGGAGGCTACAGAAGGAGAGAAAAATTATCAATATTTTCATCTCCCTCTTTCCAACTGTGGGATTGTTTTGAGAACTATGCTTAGGAGATGTAGGTCCAAAATAATCCAGTTTTAGACTGCTTTCATTGCCCTGGCTCAGTGCCAGTGAATCCTGGGAATTGTAGTTTATTGTGGCAACAGTGCTCTCTGACAGAGAAGGCTAAAATGCATCACAAAACCACACTTCCCATAATTCCATAGCAGTGGGCCAGGGCCATTAAAGTGGGGTCAAACTGGATTATTTTTGTAGTGTGTTTTGGCCCGTAGAAACCTTTTAGAAAGAAATACCTAAGAGCACAATCTCTAGACCATTATCTTGGTGACCTTGTAGTAAGCCAGCTAAATTGGGTGTAGGGAGCATTTGTCTGAGGTGCGAGGGCTGTGGCTTCCTCAAATGAGTCAATCTATCTCTAATGTGGTTTTCTTCTTTTCCTAATGCTTTCCACTTTACCAAGCATTATAGTCTTTTTCAGTTATTCATGTCATCTCATCATATGTCCAAATTTTAATAGCCTTAGTTTGAACCTGGATGATGCAATCCGAAATGAAGCCACTCTATTGCTATGTGGAAAGTATACAAGCTAGTTATAGATCAAACCTGCCAAGATTAACAAGAATAGATGCAGATAATTTTGTGCAAGAACAAATATTTTAGGGTATTAAGGAAAATGATCACCTCACATTTACCCCCCTAAATTATGGTAGACAAATGTTATGAAAATTACATATCATATAGAGGAATCCCTAGTGAAGAAACACTGGGGGGGGATGAAGATTAGGATTTATTTTGGGCTAAATTAGGATGGAGCCAGTGTGGTGCAGTGGTTTAAGCATTGGCCTATGACTCTGGAGAACAGGATTTGAATCCCAGTTCAGCCATGAAACCCACTGGATGACCCTTGGCAAGTCACACTCGCTCAGGCATAGAGGATAGAAACTGCCTCTGAAGAAACTTGGGAAGAAAACCCCATGATAGGTTCACTTTAGGGACACCATAATTTGGAAACTACTTGAAGGCACACAACAACAACAAGCTAAGATGACCAAACTGAGGCTGTTGTACTTTGGCCACATCATGAAAAAGCATGAATTATTAGAAAAAGACAATTTATCTAGGAAAAGTAGAGGGCAGAAGAAAGTGAGGAAGATCACATGCCAGATGGCTGGACTCAATCAGAGTGGACATGGCCCTGAATCTGTAGGACCTGAGCAAAGTAGTGGACGACCGGGGGTCTTGGGGAAGTCCCATCCACGGGATCACCATGAATCAAGGTAGACTCAAGGACAGTTAATGAGAACAAAAGGAGTTATGATGAATGGGAAACAATTAAATATTAAACATTTTTTTGTTTTTTGCTTCAAAGTCATGGAAAGTACAGAAGGAATGAGTCATTATGGATGCAGAATGTCCAGTGCTACAACCTCCTAGGTCCCACAGATTGTACCTAAAACATTTTGAACACTTCTACTTGAGGTGGCATAGGAGAAAAAATGAAGTCGAACTGAAGCACCCTAGCAGAGCCAATATAATTAAAAGCTAAAGTAGTGTGTTCCATTCATAAACTACACTGTGATATATAAAAGATAGTCATATAAGATAAAAGATACTGAGATTATGTAAGCATGATAAAATTACTGTATTATAAATGTATTTTTGTCATTGATAAATGGAAAAGTAAGTTTTACCATAGATTGAAAGAAGTAAAAAACTAATTAGATATATGGTTGAAATGAAAGAAACGATAAGATATAAAGTTAAACCAGCAGAGAGAAGAGTTCAGATTAAGTCTGCTTCAAAGGAGCTCTATTTCAGATTGGTTGCTTTTCACATCTATCCAAGGTAGCTTAGGCGAGTTTTGGATTTGGGATTCATCTGTATCTGAAGCACAGCCCTAACAGAGAACATTAAAGCAAACCAATAAACAAATCCCAAAAATGAAAGACTCTTGAAATAAATTCAAAAGCATAGTGAAATAGTAATAACAACAAACTCCCTCTCGGGGGGAAAAAACTTATTTAAAACCTATCAATCTTACTTTCCTTGGACAAGATTTTGGGTGCCACTGCCAAAAATATTAATTTTGCCCTTACTAGGAAATACATGTGCCATGAGAAGGGAGATTTTCTTCTGTCCTTGGGTGTGAAACAGTCTTTGTGATCAACGGGCAGTTCAGAGAACAGAAATGCTGTTAAAGATATGTCCTGATAGAGTGACAGGTTCCAGGAAATTATTTTTATTGTTGGCAGATTTTATGGATTATTTGTTAGTAAGATAGTTTAAATGAAAAGTATGTTTAGGCTATGCAATGTTGAGTTTTAAAGTGCAGTGCATTTTATTGTTTTGCATAAGCACTTAGGGCTCAGAATAAGTGCTTTAAAAAATAAATCCAAATGTCTCCATGAATTTGTTGAGAAACGAAGCCTTGGTTTCATCTAATTTGTGCTGCATTTACATCAGTGTGACTTCATCAGTTTCAACAGTTATTTCTGATTTATACTGGAATAAAATGAAAGAGTGTTGAAAACAAGGTAAGAGTCAAGGTAAGAGTTTATAAGTCTGGAGTTTACTCTGCTCCTGGCAAACATAATAAAATAAGCGGGGTATCTGCCACATTAAATTAATTATAGCTGTCTCCATCAGTATGACTTTACATTATTTCTGTACAGTTAGAGAGTCATACTCTAGAGTGTGTGTGAGCAAGGATAGTCTGATCTCCATATATAAGTATGTGATACCTTCTAACCTTTTGGTAGGAAGTGAGACATCATAGCCCTCTGTCTTCATTGTTTTTCAAACAACGCACAACAAAAATTATACTGCATGAACATTTAATGGTTCCAGATCATTACACAACCCAAAGGTCCTACTTTTCCATCTTTTGTTCATTCACAAGGCCAAAATGATGATGAAGCCAGTCAAACTTTCTCTTTGTAGGAATAGCAGTCTTCAGGTTGCACCAGGTTGAGCTACCTGAAGGAGAGTAAATGGGTAGGATTGGGTTTCTATGATTTTCCTGTCCCACCATGGTTAAGCCAGTATCACCATGGGGAGGATACATTTGTAGAGCTTTAGGCCCTAGAGACCCACTCACTACAGAAGAAATAGCCGGATAAGGTCCCGTAATTGTTTCCTATATTTTCCTATACTCCTTTCCTTACTGAACTGTAACATCTTTCCAGGTATGGTAGAGAGGCCCCTGCTAGTACAAAAAGGAGTCTTCCCCAGGTTTCCAAACTGCTCAGGAGGGTGAAGAAACTAGGCAAACTGGAATGGATGAGGTTAGAAACCAAGCCCGTGTAGAAAACCTGCTGAACTACAGCTGCTTCTCTTCTCCCTGAGAAAGCTTTTATCTCCTAGCTCTCCATTTGCTTCCTTTTGTAACCATCTTCCAAGGCTAGGACAAATCCACCACTCTCTCAATACCCTATCTGTTGCCTCCTCACCTCTCAGGCTCCCCCTTTTCTGTTGCCAGGTGACTGATCAGCTATGCAGCTACTGATCATTCTTCTTGTCACTTGTCAGCAAAGCAGCCAGTCTGACAGAAGCAACAGAAGATCAGGATGGCAGGGTGGCAGTCACTGATAAGTGTGTATGTGCCTTCAAGTTGCCTGTCGACTTATGGCAACCCCATGAATTTCATAGGGTTTTCTTAGGCAAAAGAAATACTTAGCAGTGTTTTTGCCAGTTCCTTTTTCTGAAATATTGCCAAGGGCACCTGGTATTCATTGAGAGTCTCCCATCCAAGTACTAAGCAGAACTGACCCTGATCAGCTTTCAAGATCAGATGGCATCTGAAGCAGTTAAGATATTTCTGCATGCTTTCCTGTAGTATCTAGGCAAAGAATATTGACAAATGCATAACTTGTTTAATAGCAATTTGCTCCTAGCCTTCCAGTCGGCACAATGAAATTATCAAAAACCTTTATAGAACATTTTGTGAACGCATCATATTTTGATAGAAGACATATAAATGGACAATATCAAGAAATGACAAACCTGTATGGTGAATACAGTCTTGTGTCTGGGATGGGCAATTTTGGGGATTGAGGGACTAGATTGGTATCTTGAGGGAGAAGGGAAGCCCAGCTCCAACAGGCCTTTCCTTACCCCTCCATCCACCATCATCCAGACAGGGAGAAGGGTAAGCCAGCTCCAACGGTCTTCCCTTAAGAAGAGCGCCACCCCTCCATCCACCATCATCTAGAGAAGGAGAAGGGAAAGCCCGCTCCAACAGGCATTCCCTGAAAGAAGAGCCCAACCCTCCATCCACCATCATCCAGGAGGGAGAGGTAAGCCAGCTCCAACAGGTCTTCCCTGAAAGAAGGCCCACCCCTCCATCCACCATCATCTAGAGAAGGAGGAGGGGGAAGCCAGCTCCAACAGGCCTTCTCTGAAGAAGAGCCCACCCCACCATCTACCCTCATCCAGAGAGGGAGAAGGGGAAGCCACCTCCATCAGGCCTTCCCTGAAAGAAGGCCCACCCTCCATCCACCATCATCCAGAGAGGGAGAAGGGGAAGCCAGCGCCAACAGGCCTTCCCTGAAGGGAGCCCACCTCCTCCCTCCCCATCATCCAGAGAGGGAGAAGGGGAAGCCAGCTCCAACAGGCCTCCCCTGAAAGAGGAGCCCACCCCTCCATCCCCCATCATCCAGAGAGGGAAAAGGGGAGCCAGCTCCAACAGGCCTCCCCTGAAGAGGAGCCCACCTCCCCATCCCCCACATCCAAGAGAGGGAGAGGGGAAGCCCTCTCACAGCCTTCCCTGAATGAGGAGGCCACCTCCTCAATCCACCATCATCCAGAGGGGAGAAGGGGAAGCCAGCTCCAACAGGCCTTCCCTGAAAGAGGAGCCCACCTCCTCCATCCCATCATCCAGAGAGGGAGAAGGGGAAGCCTCCAGCCGGAGGGAGTGAAATGGCAGGCCCAACGCCCTCGGGCTATTGTTAAGAAACAGAGCCCTCCCTCCAATCCATCTGCCTTGGTCCAGGCCTCAGAGGGAGAGATGAACTCCAGGCCTGATCTCCTTCCGCACAACCATTCTCTTCTCCTTTTGTGTCATGTCTTTTAGATTGTAAGCCTGAGGGCAGAGAACTGTCTAATTAAAAGATTGTATGTACAGCTGTGTAATTTACAGTGCTATATAAATTAAAGTATAATAATAATCTTAATAATAATAATAATAATAATAATTGTTCAGCCCCAGTAGCAGTTGCCCTCCTGCTGTTGTCACTTGTGCCATCACCACATTTGCCACTGCAGTAACAGTTATGAAGGAAACTGCCACCCCACAGTTTTCCCTTTAAAATAAGATGCACGCTTGTTACTCAAAAACCTAGGGACCCAGAAGGGAACCTAGGGACCCACAAATTGTATTCAATGTAGAAATTAATTTAGGTCAACAATTTAGGAGTAAGAGGGCCAGAGTAACTCTAGCTGGGACACAAGCCTATGATTACTCATTCTGAAAAACTAGAACTCCAGAGTTCTAAGTACAACTCAGATATATTATCTGAACAACATCGAGAATGCCAACATTTACACACACACACACACACACACACACACACACAGAGCGAGAGAGAGAGAGAGACTGACTGTGATTATATATAGTAAATTAAAGGATTGCAAGGGGCAATGCTTACCAGTTCCAGATACCAGGCTCCTATCTGGGGGTAAGCTGGGAGTTGAATGGGACTCAGTTTGTTTCTGTATGGCATAGACAGAAGTACTGAGGGGCCAAGCTTCAATATGCCAGAGTTTCTGTCCAATTCCAAATTGGACCAAAGTAGGAGTTCCTGAAGTGTGTGTAGTTGTTTTGAGGCAGTTTGAGTTCATTTTACAGGAATCCCAGAAACAAAATGGATTCCCAGCTGATGGATGGTTTTAACTTTAGAGTTACAAAAGAAATATTTTTGGTTGATGGCTGTGACATTTATTTAATCAAACAGTGATAAGAAAAGGATAGTCCTGGGGGATTTGGGACAGGATGAGGTCTTGGAAAAAGCAATGGGGGCTAGCAGAGAGATTGTCTTATTGTTTGACTGTCAGACTTCTTTGTCTTTGACCTTCAATAGGAAATGCATATGGCAGGGGGTTGGGAAGCAGCAATACTCACAGCCATTAAGTTACATGTGTCCTTTACACATGCCCTCAGGTCTTTGTGGCCACTCATGAGAAGTTTACTTAAAGGTCATAATGACCTTTGAAGATTCATGCTTTTTGGGCTCTCTGTAACTGCTATTATAATAAAATATAACAAAATATTTGCGTCCCAAAATAATGCAGGCTATGAGGGTGTGCTAGCTTCCCATATTCCTTGTTGACAAAATGGAATTTTGCTCTGTCCTGTGCAGCTTCATGTGAATGGATTTGCCATTGCTTTCAGGGAAGGGACGTTGCAGTAACTGCCATGACTGGATTTATTTATTCATTGTAGGGTGTGTGGCTACACAAAGTATTGTTTCCTTTTCAGAATGCCCATATTTATTCCTCTCACCTTTTCTAGTGAGAAAAGGATGTGGCAAATATATCATGCCAGCATATGGGGGACATATTTCTCCTTTGCTTGCTACTGTTGTATAACAGGGGTGGGAATCTTGTAGCCTCCAGAAAGGAGACCACAACTCTCATCAGCTTTAGCCAGCATAGCAAATATTGAGGGATACTGGAAACAGCAGTCCAACAATAGCTGGAGAGCTGCATGATTCTTCCCACCCATGTGGAATATGGTTGCCCTGCTTATATCCTACTTTAATGTAACATTATACTTAAAACATTTTATTTTGCAGATTCAGTTATGTTTTATATTTGGTTGTTTAAACATTTCCTTTATAAACTAATTTGAGGGGGATGAAAAAGACTTTAGGAATGGGAACATACAAAAACCTGTTGTAGAACATTTTAGTCTTCCAATGCTTTCCCTCTCTGACCTCAGGACAGTGGTCCTTAAATGAAAAAAAAAACTACAAAAGAAGATTGGAGAGAGAAATAGCTGATTTGGAATATCTGTTCACTAACTCCAATCCATCAATAGTGGGCTGAATAGAGATAATGGCTTCCTGCATACTGCCCATATTATAACACTGGTTCACACCGCAGCCTCATGAGAATGTTCTTGGCCAGTTTATTTCATCTCCTTTCTGATTCGCAGCCTGCTTCAAACTACATTTCAAAACTCTCTCCAGCATTCAAAAGGTCACCCACTCACCCACTCTGAATTTAGGCAACACCTTTCTGTTAGAATTATGGTCTTGGTTATTTAGCAGCAGCAACAACACAACAATAAGCATGTACTCTACAAGTATTTGGTAAAAACAACTAGTTCTGAGCTTCAGGTAAATAAACAGGGATACATTGGTAGGTAAAGAAAAACCTTAGAACCTTGACAGACCGGCACTAAATGGGTGGTGTGGGGGTGTGGCATCTGCATAACACACACCCCAATGCTGCCATAATGCCAACATCATGCTGTGCATCAGACCACACAGTAGGTGGCATCATGGTGCATCTTTGGCACTGTGTTCAGATGACGCACACCAAAAGGAGCACCAAAAAGCTGCGACACTGGCAGCTATGGTGCCCTTTCAGCAGTGCAACAAGGAGCCACTTTTTGCCATGGCCCCAATCTGGTTAGGAAAGGGGCGGTGTTCCACCACCCCTTAGGGGCTATCTATACAGCCCCTTACTTTATTGCTACATCTAGGTTCTGCAAAAAATAACTTATCAGTAGGGAAAACTATACTTGGTAGAAGAGTCCCTAGAGCTGACTCTCACGTGTGTGTTAGTAAGAAGAAAAACATCTTTAGTAGCACAACCTGGTTTCTGCTTCCATGCTTGGTGAGTGCAGAGAGAGGAAGCAAGTGAACAAAGGGCAAAAAAGTTTATTGACCCCCAGAAAGGGAAGGGTGTGGGAAGTGATATATTCTAACAGTCACACTGATCAAATGACCATAGAGCTGTGCATCAGTGTTCCTGTGTGGCAGATATCATCCCTTCTCAAGAAAACATAGATGCATACTTTGAGGGAGTTTTGTCTTGAAAGGCAGTATAAAAATAATCTATGTAAATTAAATACATTTATATGCCAATGAAATAAGTAAATAAATATTCCAATTGAGAAGGGAGAATTAAGTATGTGACTAAGGAGCTTGACAGATGGGCAGGAAGGGGCATTGAGATGCCGCTCCTTTCTGCCACAGATCATTGCTGCGGCAACTGCACACTGTGGCAATGATCTGCTCCCTCTCAGGAGCAAAAAGAAGCTTCTTGGAAGGGGGCACCATAATGGTGCTCACGCGCCATGATGACGCCCCTTTTGGCCAGCACCGTTTCCACACTCAGATACCCATGCATCATCATGGTATGCCCTGTATGGACAGGCATGTGCTAAGATGGTGCACAGGTGGCAAAAGTAGGGCTGGGCAGATGTAACTGCTCAGCCCTATCTAGCCCTACTTTCGGGCCCAGGTTGGCACTTTAGGGCCATAGTTTCCATTTGAAGCCAGTGACTCTTACAAATATTGGGCAGGGTCATACCCAATGAAGGCATAGGCTCATTTTACCTAAATTTATACAAAATGAAAAAAATAACTGAAATGCAACAGACTTTCAGAAATGGTTAAATACAGCAAATTTTAAAATAAAATACTACACTGTTAACTGATAAAATAAGACAACTGCTTCAACTCATGGTATACAAGGTACATCACTTTTTCTATCTATAATTTGTTATGTTCAAGGTTAGAAATGATTTTAAAGTCTTCTTTAACCACTTATCATGAGTTTGGTTTATTTGGGAGCAGATATTGAATTGGTCCCAGAATAGTACTCTTCACATTCTATTGCTCCTTTTAGATTGAAGCAACTATTCTGCATAAGCATCTTCCATTCCAAAGATGCTTCAAGAGTTCCCAGAAATCAGTTTAAAATTACATATTTTAACTGAGAGAGAATATGACTTGCCCAATGGGTTTCCAAGGGCCAAGCAGTAATTTGAACTCAGGTCTCCAATGTCATAGTCCAGCTCTGATACCATTACATCACACTGGCTCTCACAATATACTACTACTACAAATTTATATTTTGACACACTGTACGTAACTGATTTCTATATTTCTCTGATCACTTATGACCATTTAGTTTAATTTAGCAGCATTTGCACTGTGGTCCCTAGTGCCTCTTCCTTTCCTGAACCCCGCTTGTACCTCTGGGATTTCTCTCTCCATATGTGCAACCATGTATTTAAGCCATAGCTATGGTGACCAAGACTAGAGAGGAAATAGTAGCTATCAAAAGAGACATAGATGTTTTTGTAAGCATCTCAGTCCTATTGATGCTGACATTTCAACATCAGCCTTTCAAACTTGGTGTCAAACATAGATTTGTCACTGACCAATAAACACATACACTTTTCATTCAAAGCCATGCAGCAAAAGAATAACAATAATCCATGACAAGTCAAGGGACAAGGGAGCCAGAAGCAGCCTTCCTCACTGTAGAGAATTTGTGTGGATATGTGAGAAACCAGGGGAAATCATCAGGAACAGCTGGACAAAAGGCTTGCAGCTTTGCCTTTGGGTCTTTTTGCTGTTCATCTGCAAGACATGCATAGCACAATTGGCCTCAGGAGAAGGGCAACACATCTCCTTTCTTCAAGTCATGTTATTTTAACATCTGGAGTAGCATACATTGGAGGCTTAAAGAGAGCAGTGAGAATATGTTGGTACAGTTCCCTTTTGATGATTGAATTAAGGGAAATGCCACTAAATTCTTGCCTTGGCTGTGTTCAGCTGTCTGAATCTGTGTGGATGCCAGTATTCAAAGAAGCACTTAGAAATCAACAGCAGCAGCATAGATTTTGAAGAGATGCTCTGTTTTAGTATTACTAGTAGGGCAAAGGGGAATAATTTTATTTATTTTAAAATGAACTCTTCTTAGAATATCCATAATGCTGTGGGAGGATAAATAAGCTGATGAAAGTCCTCTGCTAAGCAGGTCAACTGGATGTTAAAGAGCACACACTAGGGAAAGATGGATTGCTTAGTGTGAGGCCTTGACAAAGCTGTACCATCCCTGATGTTTTATTTTATAGCACTATTGTACTGTCAGGAGACAATATTCTGCTGTTTATGTTGTGCAAAGGAGTTATGTATGTTTAAGATGAGTCTTTATCTATCATAGCCCTTCTAAAATTAAGCTGAATGTTTGCAGTGTAAACAGAAGATCACTTCTTTGCATTCAAAACACACCCATCCACAACAAGGAAACTAAAAATTAATGATATATCTTTTAGAAAGGACAAAAATGACATTAATTTCATATTGGTCCGGTCCACACATAATGGCAAAGTACCATTTCCTGCTATCTAAAGAGCTGCAGCAAACCTCAAGTTCATGCACAAACCTCTTCATGGCCACTTGAGAAGGAAACTTTTACTTCTGTTGTTAAACAAACCAGTTTCAAACCCTCTAATTATCCCAGTTTGGAGGGAATAATCCTCTGCCATCCTACTTTTGTGGGATGTCTTTACAACATCCCAGTTTCTCTCTCTCTTTCTCCTTCCATTTTGCTGCTGTTACCTCAACTTATTGCAATTGCTGAAAATTGACCCTATTAACTAAATTAATTCTGCTACCTGTGGGTAGGTGGGGAGAATCTGGTTCTTCCCTGCAGAATCAGGCATAACCAAATTGCTGCAGACACTCCTAGCTTGTGTATACTTTCACATTCATCACTTTTGCAATCTTACCACATGTTGCTTGGCCACACACATTTCAGTTTTCATATGTGAAGTGTTGGAAGATACGCAGTTTCAGCATCTAACCAAGGGATTGGCTTCCATTTTGTTATTGTTGTGTGTCTTTAGGTCATTTCCAACTTGTGGTGACCCTAAGGCACATCTATCAAGGGATTTCCTTGGCATGTTTCTTCAGAGGGGGGTTGATATTTCCATCCTCTGAGGTGTGTGTGTGTTTGCCCAAGGTCACCCAGAGGTTTCCATGGTCAAGCCAGGATTCGAACCATCGTCTCCAGAGTCATAGTCCAATGCTCAAACCACTACACCATGCTGGCTCTCCATTTACTTCCTAAGTAAGGCATCTCATGTGCCTAAAACACTTTTGGCTTGGGCCATATCCATCAATGAATGTGATCCTTGGGAATTTTTCTGAAATGGAATTTGGCCCTCAAGGTGAATGAGATTCTTCATTGCTGACCTAAATTTTTGTAAAGTGAATCCCTGCATCCTTTTTGAATTTTTTTTTGGGGGGGGGGCATTGAACATTTCCTCATTATATATGAAACTGGGATAAACCGCATTCCTCTAAAGTCACCACAAAGTCTGTCAGTAGTTAATAGAGTTAAAACCAACCAGCAGAAAAAGCTGAGCCCTAATCCGCTGGCACAAGTACAAAACAAGAAGAAAGTCTTTTGGGAATTTAATTATTAAACATATGATAAAAACCTATTATCTCTAATAGCTAAAAGATAAGAAGTCTATTAAAGATTCTTTCTACAATGAAGCTTGGCTGGTTTTCACTGGCTGAGGAGTTAGCCTTCTTTTCTGATGATTTAATGCTACAAGCCAGGTGAGGGAGAAGAATGCCCTATTGCATCATTTTTATATTTAGCAATGCTCTCCAGTAAATTGCACTAATGATATACTGACATTTACACAATCTGTCTTAAGCATATCACATTTTGTCAATACTAAACCTGTCTGGCCATTTACATACACCGGAATAATTGCAGACAAAACTTGTTGGGAGGTATTGTTTCATACAGATGATAGGTGCTTGGAGACTATATACACAGATCAAATATTAAATTTGAAATTATTGTCTCATGGAGTTTCCTTTCACATATTTTAGAAAATAAAAGATTGGAACTTCATTAATGTGACAGTCAAATTAATGTGGCATTGTTTCATAGAATATTGGCGAAACAGTGGTATCATAATGATGGGCTATCATCTAGGGCAATGGTCCCCAAACTGTGCTCTTTAAGGGATATTTGGACTTCAGCTACCAGAATCCCAGACTATTGACCAACATGGTTGAGGCTTCTGGGAGATGAAGTCCAAAATCTTTTAAAGGGCACAGTTTGGGGACAACTGAGTAGGGGATGCCCTGTAAGCATACCCTTAGAGGATGGATATTATAGGAATATCTTAAAATGAATACTATGTACTTTATGGGTTACATACTAAGATGAAAACATCTTGTCTTTAAATTGTGTTTTTGCATTTCAGTCAGTGAAAAATCCTTGAAGTTTGAGTAAGATGTTTGGAAATAAAAGTGTTCTGCTTTTTTGACCAATAGTTATGTATGGCTGTAGATGTATCTTCTGTCCCTTTGTATAAAATATCTTGATGCTTGAGTACCAATAATCTTAGTTCCTCCTTTCAGAACATCTCAGTAGAGCATTGCATGTGTGCACAGTGGATTAATAGTTTGACCAGTATGACCAGAGGCTCCTATCTCTTATGGATTCCAGACCTACCATTAAGATACAAAAATATTGGTACATGTATATTAATATGGATTAAAATAGTTTTGTTGATTTGTTTAATTAACAGCTATATTTGTGATAAGTAGTGTAGCATAAAGGTTCACACATTTTATTTATTCTGTATTTACTGAAGATCATACCACCCAAATAGCTAGGTGCTACGTAATCCATTCAGTGGGTTCAGCGACCCAAAATAAATTTTTTTTCTTTTCATTTTTAAATGCCAGACCCACAAAACCATTCCTTAACATCCTGTGGATTAGACCCCAGTATTTTTGATTAAGAAGCATAACTGGGATTTATGAAATTTTGACAAATGAAATACAGACACAAGAAATTGTCAACCAGTAAATGTGCAATGTAGTTTCATCTGATCTTCTCAGCATCCATGAAGCAACAGCTTGACTCCCTGAGGGGATTCTTTGTTGAAACACAGAATTTCATTTGTGCCATTCAGCTTTATGTTGCCAGTAGCAGTGAGCTATTTGGTTTTTTAAAAGAATCCTAAACAGGATGTAAATAACAAGTACAGCATATGAGGTCCAATGGCAGAAACTAACAGCCTGTTCTGGGCTTGATGCTAGGGATATTATAAAAACAAATTAGCAGTGTGTTTCCTGGTAGATATGAAGAGCTTTGTCGGGTGCTCAGTACATTTCCTCCAGAGGTAATAAGTGTGCAGCCCTCCAAATGATTATGAACGTCAACTCTCAGCGGTTCTAGCCAACCAACAGAGACAGTGGTGAAGATTGCTGGGGGTACAGTCCAACAAAAACCTGGAAGGTCACACATTTTCATCCTCACGACAACCTTTGAAGTAGCTAGGCTGAAAATTGTGACTGGTCCAGGTTCACACAGAATAGGATCCTATGAGTACAAACTACTTATGGAATTGAATACTGTATGAGTGCTTTGATTTTCTCACAACTTGGTCAGGGAATATCCAAAAGTCACCTTGCTGTGTCAGCAGAAGTGCAGCAATGGATGACCATGTTAACAGAGGGTACAAGTAACATTGCTGCTGGCTCTCACAAATGCACAGGCAGTTGCTCAAACTCCCCCTTGCCTACTGCCTTGGCTCTGAAGACCCAGAAGAGCCAGACATTGAGGAAAGAAGTAGCTATAGAGACATACTGACTGTTATTGTTGAATTGTCTGAAATGTGTATGCTCATCACCTGCAGATGACCAGCATCTCTTTATGTTTGTGAAAGACATCATAGCACCTCTAGGCAAACTACTAAAGACAGAAATTTTGCCTCTCTCTTGCAAAACTTTTCAACATTATTGGTTTTTGCACAAGTGTAGGGAATATACCATTTTTAGTGAGGTGGAAATAAAGTGGCAAGAATGGTTGTACTGCTTCAAAATATGCATTGGGAAGAAACAGTTTCCCTTTATGCCTTCCTCCTTGAAATATGCTTGTTTATACTACTTATTTTATTACTTAATCTATATTTACATTAGTTGTCTAGTGGTATTCAGTCAGAGTGCAGTTACCTCAGGATTCTTCCATCTTATTTTTATTTGACTTGATTTGAATTTCTTTTTAAATTCTCAAAATATGATATATTTTGTATTTTAAGATAAATACTATAACAGTGCTATGGAATTTGAATTTTTTCTGTATTCACTAATTAATCCTTTTTATGTGCATTTTATTATTTTTCTCAATTTAGTGCTGTTTTCAACTAAGTTAAAAAAAGAACTTG
Organism: Sceloporus undulatus; assembly: GCF_019175285.1. Taxonomy (NCBI): domain Eukaryota; kingdom Metazoa; phylum Chordata; class Lepidosauria; order Squamata; family Phrynosomatidae; genus Sceloporus; species Sceloporus undulatus. The sequence goes on along the minus strand of NC_056522.1, from coordinate 115,789,377 downwards.
TCTTCTTCTTAGTAGGCAACATGTGTTGTTTACAGCAGTATACGCTGACTCAGCCTAGGAAGATTTATCTGGAAATATTTTCCAAATTGAAGTGGTATTTACTCAAATTGCTTGGTGTGTGCAAACATTTTCTTTTGGATTTCAGAAAGATAATCAAAGATGGCTATATTATTTATTCATGGAAATTCAAATAAATTTAACAGTTTCACATTTTTTTCATTTTTTCTACAAAACATCTTTTTTTTTTTAAATGAAGTTAGTAATTTTGGGGGGAGAGGTGCCAGTATATAGTCTTTTCAAGAACATAAAATAGCCTGGCTCTGCCACTGCTTATTAGGTGCCAAGCCATAACTCTTCTAGGGAAATCTCTTTATTTGACCAGTGGCAGCTGATGGCACCTGGGTTAGTGGAATGAAAAACCTGTACTGCATTTTAGTCCAAACTTTAAAGAAGTTGTCTTGGAAGTTCTTTTAAAATTGGACTAAATACTGAAACAAATTCATTACTCCACTGACATGGAAGCCCACCAGCCACTGGATTTGATGAACAGGGCAAGAAGGTGTTTTACTGCAGGGACGTAGCCAGGATTTTCAGAATTGGGGGTCTGGACTAAGTGCCACCATTATAATGGGGCTTGGGTGCGGTGGTGCAGTGGCACGCACCATTCATTTTATCTAACAGAAGTGGGGGGTCTGGACCCCAAGGACCCCGCCCCCCTTGGCTACGGCCCTGTTTACTGGTGACTAAAGCAATTGGGGAGAGGTTTCTAAGTCAGGAGTACAGTTTCTATGGTCAGCATGAATAACAGTTGACAAACTGCTAAATCTTTAAGAGGCGCTAATTTTTAAAATAATAAAGTGTTATGCAATATTATCAGTGTTTGTACCATATACATATGCTTTTGCTCTTGGATTCTGTGATAACCTTTCTCATTTCTCTTTTCTGCAATGTACAACTATACTGTAAAGCCAATGGGAGAAATTCATTTTGATTGTAAAATTCCACTGACACTAATGGAGTTTTATGCCCAGAAACGGTTTGGCACAATGTCCTTAGATTGCTTTTATTCACAGTTTCAATTGGAATTGTTTTTCTCTTGGGAACAATTGTGATTAAAGATTTCAGAAAGATCCCCAATGCTTTGCTTTTATGTGAGTATAAAACAATGGGATGTAGGCTTTGCTGATGGCTAAGATAACAGATTTCACATTATGATTTACGTTATGATTTGTAACCAGGGCTGGCCCCACCAGAAGGCAGAGTGAGCCATCTGACTCATTTGGCAAATGCTGAAGGACATGGAGTATACAGAGCTGTTATATGCTACAAGATCTGCCTTATTTATGTCCACTGAGTCAGGAGCAATGAGAAGATGCTATCCTGTCACCATTGCTGAAATAAAATCTAGCTGTCAGTCTGGACAGATTTGATAGACAGTGTACTGTTTTGAGGTAACCCTGTTTATAACCCATGCAGGTACTCTAGCTGCCTAAGCTCTTTGTGGTTGAAATACTATCAACATCCAAAGAACTCCTATGGTAAGGATGGAGAGATGTCTCATGTCTCATAATGGTCTCTTTCATTTCAAACAAGTGTCCTGTTGATGAGGTCTCATCAAAATTGAAACTTGGGCAAGTGCTTTTTAAAAAATCTGTTTGTTGGAGTTCAAAACCCTCTCCTGCAGATTGTTACAAAATAGTTAATATTTAAAGCAATTCTTTACTATGTTGTTACTCTAAAATACCTGGCTACCTTTAGTTATTTTAAATACATCTAAGAGCCTGTGCAGATGGGTGGCTCCATGCTGCCCATTTTTGCCACAGAAGGTGGCTGCAGCAATCACATGCTGCGGCCTCTGAAGGGAGCAAAAATAACCCGCTTCTGACTGGTTTTTTTCTGCATCCCGGCAGGGGCACCATAGGCGCTCTCACACACCATGGTGACGCCCCTTGTGTGCAGCACTGTTTGGGTGCTGTGTCTCACGAATGTCATCATGGTGCACGCCGTGTGGATGGGCACATGCCATAGTGGTGGCCAGATGGCAGAATAAAGACTTTGATCTTGTGAACGCTCAGCCCTAGCTGAACCCTAATGCATGTACAGGCCGGCACAAAGTGCCAGTCAGACCCTAAATGTTTTTTTTATTCAGCAAAACAAAAGGAACAGTACAAGTGAAAAGGCATGCCCAGCTCCATCAGGCCTAGCCTGAAGAAGAAGGCCTTCCCTCCATGCCATCTGCCATCGTCTGGCCTCGGAGGAGTAAGAAGGCAGATCCAGCTTGTTCAGGCCTAGCCTAAAATAAGAAGAAGAGCCCTTCCTCCTTGTCATCTGCCATGGTCCAGGCCTCAGGGGGACAGAAGAACAACTGGACCTCTCCTTTTGTTATACCTTTTTAGCTTGTAAGCCTGAAGGCAGGGACATGTCTAATTAACTATCTGTAAGCTGCTCAAGAGTGGAGTATAAATACAGTAAGTAAGTAAGTAAGTAAGTAAACAAAGTTAGCTGTGAATTTCTTCTACTACAATTCAGTGAGGCAGCACTCCTAGAACAATAAAAGTAACAAAAAGTTATTTATATTTATTTATTTTATTATATTTATCCCATCTTTCTCTTGATAATGGGCCTCAAGGTGGCTAACAACATATTTAAAACAATACAAATTAAAAACAATACTGAAACATTAATAAAAGTATATATATATATATATATATATATGACTTAAAAAGAATTTTAAAATTATGAAGTTAAAGCAATAAACATTAAAAATTATTAAAATGCAATAAAACTAACCGAAGTTATAGTTATATCATACCTTATTACTTTACATTTGTAATATAACTTTGTTATATTGTAATCAAAGCTTAGTAATAATGAGTTACAAACAGTGTAGTCACCTGCAACTAGTTACTTCTTTAATCATTTTGAGAAAATATCAAAGATAAATGTAAAAAGTGGCATAATGAGTTAGAGTGAAGCAACTTTGTGTAAAGAGTAATGACTTATAATTACTTTTGAAAGTTACTTGTGGGGGAATTTTCAGAAGCATTTTGACAAGGTTTTTAAACAGCATTTTATGCCATTCTCTTGTCCTAGGTTTTCTCTCTCTTATCTAAAAAGTAACAGAAAGTATTAGAAAAACAATGACCAGAGCAACAAGAACTACAAGTTATTCTTCAGCACTGTAATGAACAATGACAGTTAATAATTCTCCTACACTGTAATGAGTAACAGGTATGAATAACTTTTTTAAAGTAATTTTCAAGTTCTGACCTTATTACTGGTGGAAAAAAGTTAATTAGTTGCAACACATTATTTTTTGCTAGCAAATTCTAAGATCTGGTCAAAACCATACCTTCTCAGCAGTCAGCTGCATTGGTATGGAAACAGTTCAAATACTCAGACTGCACACAGAGCACCACCACACAGAAACAGTTTTTGATGGCCTGTCTATCTTCAACTGTGACACAGTTCTGAGGTGAACTAAGAAAGAAAAGGAACAATAGTCTTTTTGCTGTTGTGAAAATGTCACAAACGGCACTTCTTTTCAGTATAGCTTTTCAGTTCAATCCACCAAGAATGGAACTGAAGGACCCTGTAGGGTATGTGAGCATTTCCTCTTAGCCTGAATACTTTGAGTTTGAAACTGGAGCCTAAGTTACTTGGTTTTTGTTGAATATAAAATAAAGATATTTTTTAAAATACCAAAATTATATGAGAAAATTAATATAGACCCTGGAAGACTGTGTAAAATAGTCTTGTCCTTTGGCATACTGAACTATCAAAGATTTAAGGCAAGGATATTCAACACTATTAGATGGGTAAAGGAATGAAGATAGGCTGTTATTGCAGGCTCCTACTTGCCTGAATCTTCTAGACCTACACTGCTCAAAACAGTAGTCCGAGAACTAGGGCCAGTCCATGAATTATGGTCTGCAATGAGTTTCCAGGAAGTTAAGAGTTAATAGAGACACACATATATGCTGATCCCTGACACACTGATGACAAAACCCTGTCAGTCCCCAACATTACAGAGCTTAAGAAGCCCTGCTTTGGGGTGTCCAGCTCTACAAAGATAAGTTAAGCCCTACTGTCAAAATCCCAGTAAAAATTTTAAAAAGAACAATGCTTTACATTTTCTTGGCTCAGAACTGCACAAACCATCTTAAGAAAACAAGATGTAGCTTGGCAGTCATATAGTCCTGTATTATATCCTCCAACCTGTCCCAGGATATATGGGACAAACAACATCAGAGTGTGGTCAAGATAGCAAAAGTTAATAATAAGGAAATGCACAAAGGCTAGTAGAGGATGCAACAATGTGTTTGAGCCTCCTGGGAAGGGTAAGATTCAGCCCACACTAACCCTCTCCTCTCTCCCGCTTCCACCTTCACAAGTAATTGAGTGCAAACTATTATTGCACTACAAAATTAATTTACAACAATAGATGTAAGCTGAGGATGAAGGGGAAACATGGAAGGAAAAAGAAACTGGGACTTTTTAGAAGCAACTGAAAAAGTGAAATGACAGAGGATTAATTGGGACTGTCACTGCCATCAGGACCATTGGAATGTGCTGCATATGGACAAATTTTGAAAAAGGCTGTTCTTTAAAAATATAGTCAAATGTCTACATCAGTGGTGGTCCCAATGTGGCCTAGGGGCTGCATATGCCTTCTCTTTCAGGATGCCAGAATTCCCCCCCCCCAAAAAAAAAAAATTGGACTGAAATTCAATAGCAAATCTCTGAATGCACTATAATGACTCCCCCATTGACTAAGAGCATTCATTATCAGCTGCAGAGTCAAAATCATATACAAGACTACCATAGTCAGTATCATAATAAAGGACATTTAAATACCTCCTAGAGCTCATTTTATACAGACATGAATGTATGTATCGTTGTTCATTTTTAAAAAGTCCTTTAGTCCATGCCGCTTGGACACCCAGACCTCTAACCCTTGTCCAGTGAAACATGACCCCTGCCCTCGAACAAGGTACTCTACCCTGGTTTTAGTTTTTTTTTTAAAAAAAAAGGAGATTATTTGGAATGAAAAGAGAAGGAGGGGAAAGACAAAAGACAATAAAAGCATCAAATCAAACACACAAAGGATACCACTTGGTAAAAAAAAGGAAGTTAAATTAATCTAATATTTTAGATCTGGAACAGATCATGTATATTAAGTGCATGTTTGGGAATTCCTTATGGAGAAGAGGGCCTGAAGACCTGCCAGTCATAAACTGGTATTCTATTAAAAGGAAAGGAAATATGCTCTCATACAAGCAACTATACAGATTTTAAATACAAGGAATTATGGGCAACCGTGGAGATCAAAGAACCACATTATCTCTCAGGAGATCTTGGAGTAGGGGGAGGCAACCTTTTTGAGCCGGAGCCAGGTTGGGTCCCCCAGACAACGGGGGGGGGGGGGAGCCAAAAATTAAATAATTAAATAATATAGGACAACATTTCAAATGTAGGACATATTTTTTAAAAATGGAGGACATGTGGAAAAAATGGATGTTTTAAAAATGTTAATATAAATGCATGTTTCTTAGGCATGATCAAAATGGAGGACATTGGGCATTTATTCCTAGACAGATGGCAGAATGGACTTCCCTTCTGACCAAACACCCCCCCCCCATACACACACACACAACATTCCAAAACAACCACAAGCACATTTGGGCATTCACAGGGCTTTACTTAACATGGCAATCTCTTGCATATTTAATCAGAGGCTTATGTGAGAATTAAACTCTTGGGTTTCACACTGAACATGGTTTAACATGGCTATGCATATATTGAACATGTCCAGGTGGTTTCACAAGAGTGACTTGCTGTTTCAGGTTTCTCTTGCACCAACTATACTTCTCAGAAGTGTACTGGTCAAGGGGCTTTGGTTTTTCTTCACTGTGCAGAGTTTGTAAAAATCACAGCAATTTACACTGGCCATGCCTCAGAACCAAAAACACACAGAAAAGGCACTTTGGAAAGTCACACCTCTCGGCTTCTGAAACAGTGCCTGCATGCCTCTAAGCTGACTCATATCATCATCATCATCATCATCATCATCATCATCATCATCATCATTGTCAAACAACAGGGAGACTTGTTAGCATTAAAAGCACCCCCCCAAAAAAAAACCTTGAGGCCTCTTTGGCCACTCACCTCTCCTCCTCCCCTCCTGTTCCCTACTCTTCTTCCTTTTTCCCTCCTCCTCCTCCTCCCCTCCCCTCCTGCCCTCCTCCCCCCTGGGGGCAGGGCGGAGGAGGCAGAGAGCGGGGGCCACGCTCTGAGGGCGGGGAGGGGAAAGGGGAGGCTGCATGCTGCCTGCCCTTCCTCTCCGCCCCAGGCCCCAGCGTCCTCGCTTCCCCTCCTCCGCAGAGGAGGAGGAGGCAGAGCGGGGGCACGCTGAGAGAGCGGGGGAGGCGGAGAGGGCGTGCACGGCCTCCCTCTCCACCCCTCCCCCTCAGAGCGGCCCAAGCCACCACCTCCTCTTCCCCCTCCATGAGGGAGAGAGGAGGAGCATCGCGGGGGCGCGCTGAGAGGGCAGGGGAGGGTGAGAGGGCAGCGCACGCGCACCCTCTCCGCCCCCTCCACCCCAGAGCGGTCAACCCAGCTGTGGCGGGGGCAGTGGCAGGACCAGGCAGGGGCCAGTCCCAAGGCCTTGGCGGGCGGGATGCGGCCCGCGGCCGTAGTTTGCCGACTCCTGACTTGGAGGGACACACCAATCATGAAGTGTGAAAAAAGCAAAAACCTTTTCCCATTTGCCATCGAGTTGTATGTGCCATTTCTACAATGTTTTTGGGCCCCTTAACAGTTTTAAGCCTGGGAGAGACCGCTTTAGGACAGGAAGCAAGCAGAAGTATGAGGTCACTTTCTTTTTTAAACAAAAAATGCCTCTCTGGACCTACATGGTGGGTGGTAGTGGTGGGAGAGAGGAATGCTTGGAAATTACCTGATTCCCCTTGAGGGCTTTGGGAAGAATTTTGACCCCAAAGGCCACATGTGGTCTTTGAGCTGAACTCTGCATACCACATTCATAGAAAAAGAATGTGCACCTATCCACCACAGGAATTTTTAAAATGATTTTTAAAAAATCTTGAATGCACATAACTGAGCACCTAGCTACTCAAACCCTTGTAAGGTACTGCTCTCAGTCCTTCCCAAGTGAACATGGCAGTGGATGCCTTTGCCTGGCCTCAGGGCAAGTTCAGAGGCTGAACAGCTATACAAAGCTCCTTCCACACCACCCAAAAAGACATTTTAAAAAAGACATTTCCTATTCATGACCTATTCTCTGAATCTATCTTCTTCCTTCCTTGGATTCATTTCTATGATGAACCCTTACAAATATTATGTGGAAATATTGGCTCTTGGCTGATAGAATGTCTAATAGAAATGTATACATGATCCTTTTTATATTTCATTTTACACTTCAAAGAGGTGTTTTTTATGCCTTCTGGAATTATCCTCAACAAAGAGACAATCTACAAAGTCATCAGATATGTGAACATAAATGTTTCCTGATACCTAAATAATGGTGCCCAGCACAAATATTTGGAGGGAAATAGGCAGAATAAGATACAACCAGAGAAACTGAAAAAAAGAAACACGAATCACAGCACAAATTGAATCAGCAGTGGAAAGTTCTGTATTTGGTCACCTATTATTAGAAATGCACTTCCCATTCTAGAGAGAAGTCTGCTCTGTTTGCATGCCTCACAAATGAGTAGCTTTTTAATCTATATTCACCATTATTAAATTAAATTCTGGAAAAAATTTACACTGCAAAAATATTTCTTTTTCCTTTTTTTACTAACAGGAGCTTATATTGTATTAACCCCCTATATTTTGCCAAGGAATAACAAAGACCATTAGGAACAATTCCAAGCCTTTTGTGAGCTGCAGAATAGCAGTGATTGTAATCCAAGGCTTTTCTCTGCCTGTTCATAGTTATGTTACTGCTTAGAATGGGTCCTCAGCAGGACTGCTGATGAAATAAGGGACGTGGCTACTATAATCTTTAACAGTAGCATCGGCCATGAAAAGTACATGAGGAACAAGTGTTTGCTGGCAACATCAGGCAATCACATCTGTTGAAATTCTCTCTTCTCCACACAACATAAAGGTACATGAGCCTCATCCATTTTATTATTTGGCAAACATTGCTGGAAAGTGGCAGTCTGGGGCCGATTTTAGGGCTCGGCTCAGAAATAAGGAGCGTCTGCATGCTCCTGAACCCTACCACACACTGCTGATGCCATCATGGTGTGGCCCGCCTGGCCCACATGGGGGCTGCCATGATGATACAGGTATGGCACATCATCCAAACATCGCCGTGCCGTGCATGCATTATCATTGTGTGCAAAGGCGCCTATGGCGCAACAACAACACTCGGCATGCAGACTAAAAAGAGGCTGCGCCATTTGGTTGCTGCAGCCTCCTTGCACCATACAAAGGGGCGCCTATAGGCCGTCTTTTTGGGGCGGTCTGTCAAGCCCCATAGTCCTCAGAAGTTGGATTCTTTCTTATATAGAATGGGGAGGAGGACTTGGGGCCCTTAAAATATTGGACTACATGTCAAGCCAGCATGACAAAGGGTGAGCAGTTGCTGGGGACCACAAGATAGAGACACAATTGCCTTTGAGTGCTGCTGGGAATGTTCCCATAGGCAACTGATTGTTTGCTGTATGGACAGATGATGGACTAGACAGGCCTTTGGTCTGAACCAGCATGGAAGTGACAAAGTCCCTAAAGCATAGTGGGTAATCCTCCACACACAAGCAAAACTAGAGGAACCTGGAAAACAAAATGAGTCTAATTTCTGAAAGTGATTGTTTTTGGACTGAAGTAAACTTGAAAATGCATCTTATACGACTTTCTAATATTTTCTCCTTATTCCCATTGTACTGAAATGTTGGGGCTACCCATGAGTCAGGAGACCCACACTCTCCCAGCACAAGACTTTGACTTTACTTTTTAATGTTCTTGGGAAGGAAAATGCTACCATCTGCTTCCCATCTGCTTGCTTCACTAGTAAAGTTCCCATCTATCTCCTGAATGTGCAGCTCTGATCCAACTAATATTTTTTCCCCTATGATCCATTATAACTTTCATTTGTAAAAGGCCCACTGTGCTAAATTATCTGTGAAATATTATATAGGTTTTGTCTTGGAGTGACTACTTCTTTGCCTGAATCAGAAACTGTCATATTTGAAACCAGCTCTTATGTGAAGAAATGTTAATGAAACCATGAACCAAGCAGACCCACCTGCAACATACTTTGCTGCTTCTCTCTGTTAAATTCATAACACTGTTTAAGAAGGCCTCCTTCCAGGCTATGAGCTGCCTTTCATCTCTGATTTGGACTTTCTGTCTTTTACCAAACCATAAGGTTACTATCCAAAGTATAATCATGCAAATACTTAAGGTTTAACCCATATTATTAACAATATGTGCTGGTTTGAAAATATCATGTAGATACAGATTCTGAAACTGTGGCACTAAACAGACTGCCCACACCTTGTTTTGCTGCACGAGGGAGCCATAGCGCCATAAGGACATTGCAGTGCACCAATGGGGCACTCGTGACATCCTTATGGGGGCGTGATGTGTGGACACTAAGGGTCCATCACATCAAAATGGCGGTGCCCATGTGTATAGGGGGCCAACATTTTGACGCCCTCATCACGTGCTAGGGGTGAGGCCAGTATGGGTGGTGCACCCTCGGCCAACCCCTAGCATATGACGGGGGCGCCACAAAGGCCCGTCTTGATCGGGTCAAAGTTTAGTTTAGCAAGCTAACATTTGATGAACAACACTGTATCCAGATTTCTGCATAAAGTACAGTTTTAAGTTTTTGTCTGTTTTCTCCCCCAAATATGCCTCACTCCTTCCAAATGTAAAATGATAATTCAAAGTTTTAAAAGGTGGTCCAAATGGCACTGAATGAATTCAAAGCATAATAATCCAAACCCAAGGTCATCTACGCTGTAGAAATAACGCATTTTGGCATCACTATAATTGCCATGGCTTCATCCTACATAATTCTGGGATTTTTAGTTATTCTAAGGTACCAGCAGTCTTTGGCAGAGAAGACTAAAGATCTTGCAAAACTTCAGAGCTCAGGATTCCATAGGATGGAGCTACAGCACCTAAAGAAGTGGTGTGAAACTGCATTATTTCTACCGTGTAGATGCACTTGACACAGCTCCTTCAAGCAAAGAGTTGAAGCCAGGCTTATGCATAATTAGAGTAGACCCATAGATATCAATGGCACTTAAATTGATCAGATGGTCATATTGATTCAACAGGTCTAATCTATGACTAAGGCAGGATCATTCTAAATTATAGGCATTATCTCATGTGAAAGATACTATTGTGATATCTTTTCTGACTTTAAAAACACCCAGTCAAAAATGTTTTTGGTAATTTTTCAAATTATTGTTCTTTGTCTTTTAAAAAACATACAATCTCTTCAGAGTTTGAAGTCTAAGGGGGGTGGAAACAGAAGATTGCCTCAGAATTAGTCCTATTTTCTTCACAATCCTAATGCAGACTTCAATAGTCTGGGGTTGCATTAATAGCAAGCAATTGCCCACATGAGACATGGCGAAAGTAAAGATACAAAGAATATTCTATCCAACAAAAAGGCAAACATGGATTCCTAGTCTATTGCGGGTATGGGAAATTAAAATTATCTTTTGACTTGTGTGGAATGCCCTTTAGTTCCTCATCGTTACTGTTAATCCCCTTAGGTCACTGAAAGTAAATTATTCAGCATGCTAGACTCCTTGCATCTTTCAAATTCTGAATGAAGTGAATAGTAATTTTAACATTTTAAAAATACATATAACACAGGGAGGGAGAGCAGTCTATATTGCATCATTTATGATTCTTTCTAGTAAAAAAGCTTAAGCTGGTTCCCCGCTTAGTCAACTGGAGCTTAGTATGAGAGGCAACTGGAAGTAAGGCTGTTGGACCTCTGGATGTTACAATACAAATTTGGACCTTGACATTTTGTATGTCAAAAAGGCTTTGGCCACTGGTCATTTTGCTCTATAATAGACTTAGCTCTAGCCCACATCCGCACTACTAGTAGTGAGTTGGGATCCCTGGCTGCCACGCAATGTTCCATACTGGGAAACTAGGGGGCTTTCTAAACAGCCCTTTGGGACGTCCGGAGGACGTCCCATTTTAAAAAAGGGGCGTCTCTTTTAGACGCCCCATGGCCTAGTACGGACTCCGTCCGTACAAGATGGCGGCGCCCCTTCTACATGGGCGCCGCCATCTTTACGTATCGGACGCACAGCGTCCAGACGCGTCGCGCCGCTGCTGACGTAGCGAGCGCGCCCCTGGCGCCTCGCTACGTCGCAAACGCGACGCAAAAAGAAGCTCCATTTTGGAGCTTCTTTTTTCGGTCCGCGCGGGAGTCGGGCCGTCTGGAGGCTCCGGCTCCCCCGCGGACCTACTGGCGGCGGCGCCAGACCGCTGCAAAGCGGCGGTCTGTACCCCGCCATAGCAAGCAATTTGTGCTTTAGTTACAAGCCTCTATCCCTGCTACTGCAACTAAAAAGTCCCACCAAGAGCTGTCATGCTGTCAGAATGCTCAGATCATACAACCAAAAGCCACTTAGTCCTGTCTTTATTCCTTACCAATGGCAAGAGTGAAAAAGCAAGAGCCAGATAAGGAGCAACAGCATCCATTTTCGTAGCTGTAAAACCAGGGATGGAAGGAACAACACAGCATTTTAGCACCTCCTAAACTGACTATTGATAGAAAGTTGGGAAGCAAAGCAGATGCCACAGCAGTCCCCCTCTCCCCAGAGTGATTTTCCCGACAGCTAGCATGATGTCGTTAGTGGTCTAACTGGGTCTCACAAAACTATAGTTCCCGGAATTCCATAGCATTGAACCATGGCAGTTAAAGCAGTATCAAACTGCATTATTTCTGCAGTGCGGATCTGACCATAAGCCAGAAACAAGATGAAGGCACACAGTAACAATAACAGATGCACCCTTGGCCTCAGAGGAAAGCAATGGAACCTCCCCTTTGCACCAATCTTGTCATATGGTAAATAAACCAAATGGAATGAATGTACATTTCTATGCATCTGTTAAGCTTTTCTTTGGCTATGTCCTTCATAATAATAATAATAATAATACGTTTTATTTTTAGACCGCTATTCCGCAATGATCATAGCGGTGTACAGTAAAAATTGCAATAGAATACAATACAAAATACACAGTGACAGTTAAAGGAGGGAGGGGCTTCGTCCTTCAGGCTGTCCCTGTTGTTGCTGGGTCTGCCTGATCGCTCCCTCCTTCATCTTCTTGAAAGTCCTCCATGTTATGGCACTTGATGGTTATGAGGACATCTAGTCTCTCTGCCCCACAGGGAAGCCCTCTTTGCCTTCTGGGCCACATTAAGGTGCAAGTTACAGCTGGGCCGGCCTGCTCCCTCTGCCTCTTTCTCTGCCTCACAATGGCACCATTATTGACGCTTTCCTCCATGCTGCACAAGAAGGCTGCTGTTTGCCTCAGCCACACAGACAGGAGCTGTGGCAGAATGGTTAAAGTTCAGAATTTTACTAATGCTTCAGGAGCTGAAGATTATAGTGCTGGCATGTACTAAGAGCAAAGTTATCAGACAAGGGAAATTAGAAGTATAATCCAATGGCAATCCAAAAGCAGTCATGGGGTTTAACATTATTGCGTGATAGACTGCCACATGCAATTTTGAGCAATGGGAAGTTAGTCCGAACGCAATCATGGGGTTTCTTTATTGCGTGAGAGGTGATCACATGCAATTTTGGGCAATGGGAAGTCAGTTCAAACGCAATTCGCATTCACGTAAATTGGCTGAACTAGCAAATCCACGGGAATGTGTTCTGGCCCCACTTTCTTTTCATTCGAAATGAAGAGAAATTCCTCCCGTGTGATAAACTCCTAGGTCATGTCAAATTATCTGTTTTGGAATGTAAACAATTTGGGAAATGGCTCCTAACCTATAATGCTAACCCAAAATAAAAGGAAGTACTGCATAAAGAGTTTGAGGACAGTGAAACAAACCCAATAACACAGGCTAACCCACGAGGGATAGAGACCTATGCTAGGATATCCAATGAATATACAGGGGTGTAAACGTTTAATTCAGTGTAACCAATGAAAATGTGATTTGTAGGGTTTTTTTGTTTGTTTGTTCAAAATGCTATAAAAACTTGGCTCACTTTGAATTCAGAGTCCCAGTAATTTGGATGAATTTCCTACTGGGAACAACAATGCTGCAGCTAAAAATAAAAATGTTTCTTTCCTTTCCAATCGACTCCTTGGTCTCCCTGATAATTTCTGAGTTTAAAATAATCAATAATCTATAGCAGAGCCTTTTCAGAGCCAGCAAGACCCAACAGGGGGAGGACTGGGGGGGGCTGCTCCCCAGGAGTCCCTGAAGCTAGGCAGGGCGAGGAGGGCCCAGGCGTCCTCCTTTTCCCGGACGCGTCCTCCATTTTAGTAGTCTCATTCCAAAGTTTGTGTATATATACACACACACACACACACACATATAATTTGGAATTCCTCCTGGAGCGGAGGCTAAAATGGAGGACGCCCGGGCCCTTCCCTCCCCACTCTGCCCAGCTTCAGGGACTCCTTTTGCTTTTGGAATCGAGGGAAGCCTTAGCTAGCGAAAGGCCAATAGGAAGCGTTGTCTCAAATCCCGCGAAGTTCTCCCACCTGAAATAAAGGTGTTGAGAGAAAGGCCTTTTGCTATTTGCTATGGCCTTTCTTCTCCAGCCAATCAGGAAGAGGCAGAGAGAGACAAGCGCACGCACCTGGGGGGGGAATCCCTGGATAGGGGTTTCCCGCGCGTTGGGGGCGGGAAAACCGGAGGGGATAAAGCCCCATAGGCATGGCTTGAGCCTTGGACTGTTGTTGTTGTTGTGTGCCTCCAAGTCTTTCCCCACTTGCAGCCACCCTAAGGCCACCCTATCATGGGGTTTCCTGAGCAGATTTCTTCAGAGGAGGTTTGCATTTGCCTTCCCCTGAGGCTGAGAGAGTGTGGCTTACTCAAGGACACAACAACAACAATCCAGTGGGTTGTTTCATGGCCGAGCTGGGAATCGAACCCCTGGGCCTTGGGACCCCAGTGGGTTTAAGTGCCATGGCTCCATCTGATGAGATTTGTAGTTTGGTGAAGCACCGCCACTAAAGACCTTGTGAAACCACCATTCCCAGAGTTTCCACCGCCTCGAGCCAGGGCAGTTAAAGTGGCGTCACACCGGATGATTTCTGCAGTGTGGATGCAGTAGCGGCATGTTCTCTTTTCTCGTCTTTCGTTTCTGCCTTCTTCTTCTTCGGAGAAATACCCCGGTTTGGCACCGCTTTATCTTGTTTCCTGGCTCAAGACTATGGAATTCTGGGAGCTGGAGGTTGTTGTGGGCCCAGAGCGGAGCAGAGCTCCAAATCCCAGAATTCCATAGCTTTGAGCTAGAAAACAAGTTAAAGCGGTGCCAAACCGGGATATTTCTCCGGTGTGGATGCAGCCTCGGATAAGTGGCAACAGTGCGGCCATCTCCGGGTCCAGACTGTCCCAGGTCAAGGCCTCCCTCCATCCTGGCCCCGCAGGGCAGGAAACACAGGCTCTGCCCAGGCCTAGAGGGCCGCCTTGGCCTCGGGGGACCCCCTCAGCGGAACTAGGAGCCAAAGCCCCGGGAGAGGAGGGGAGGCCCCGAGTGGGGCTCTTCGGAAGAA